>NC_091122.1:72102475-72259975 GCF_040183065.1 Periplaneta americana | reverse complement strand
ATTTTCATGGTTTTCTCAGGAGCGAAATCAAATCTGGAGGATCCGGGCCATCGACTTATGACACGTAAAAGAATCCTATCTCTGACGGAAGGATCCAGTCAAAATTCATCGGACACTTGATCCACCTTGGATTTCGACGTATGTAACTTCTGCTATGGAAAACGTCATATAAATACTACTACTACTGCTACTGCTCCTAGTAGGGGAAACTCGGCTAATTCCGCAGTACGGGTAATTCCGCAGTAGTACATATATTATTTTACTGCGGCTTTACACTAGCGTGAACGTAAGTTTCGAGAGGCTGTCAACAGAAGGCATGTCCTCTGCAGTGCTATAGAAAAAAAAAATCAAGAATATTGGTCGACACCTCTATCGGCAATACAGTGAAACATCGAAAGTTGGCTGTTTTTCGTGTTTTGCTACACAGCTGTGAAGAAGTGAGAATTGTTATATATAAATTGTTCCTTTAATGTTACTTTCATAATGTATTTCATAATTATTTACTACTGCGGAATTAGTCAAGTCCTATTGCGAATTAATCCGCACTGTTGCGGAATTGCCCGAGTTGTTCTTTTTCAACCCTAATATATGTATAACTAAATATATTTTTCATTTTAATAGGTCTCTTTATCTCATTTCGTAATGAAAGGTTTCGTCCATGTCTACATACCTTGATAATATTTTTCAATAAACATTTTGATAAAAATATGATAGATTTACTTCTTAATGTTCCGGAATTAGCTGAGTCTCCCCTATTACTACTAAAAATGTTTTAAATTTTTATTCCGGAATAAAATTCGAACTTGCCCACAGACGTAGATAATGTATTTTCATTTCGTTTACAGTGCTTGATACAGCTCACAAAGAAACGTTCTGATGGGGGCAGATAAAGAAGTTACAAATTTTCCTCCCGCCACGTTAATAATGCCAAAAGAAGTGATTATATAAATTTTGGCCACTCGACCGCAATTACGAGGCCGTCCAGAAAATGATTTTCCCTGGGACCGTTTACAGAAAGAAAGTATAGTTGCATGGAAAGATTTATTGAAACAGATACAGCAATTGTTGCGCTATTTGTCAATATATCCCCCACTGGAATTGAGACATTTGTCATAAACATGGGATGAATTTTTGTATCCTTGTGCCGTAGAAGTCACCCGCCTGGGATCGGAACCAGCGTTTGACAGTCGTCTGGACCTCTCTGTGGATCCCATGATATAACAAATGTCTCAGTTCCGTGCAGGTACTATTTCGCATTGTCTGTAATGAGGCGATAGTAGCGATGCTAGTGGTTAGCAACTATCTATGGATGCATATTTACTACGTATTGAGCTTCTGACTGTATATACTAGACTGTGGAATCACTATAGACGTTCCATTGTATCTTGTGCATGATCCTTCTTAGAATTTCACTTAATACTTTCATAACTTGGATTTGTTTCATAGTTCGCATTTTCACATCTAAATGGCGATTGAAATCTTGGGTTAAAGAAACCCATGCTTATTCCTTTTCCCTTACGGAAGATTCATCAAACTACGTTTGTATTCAATTACATTTTTATAGGCTCTAATTAGTTGCTACGTCCCGCGCCGTGGCGTCGTGGTCTAAGGCATTCTGTCTAGGACTCGCGTTATGGAATGCGCGCTGGTTTGAGTCCTCATGGGGGAAGAAATTTTCTCATGAAATTTCCGCCAGTGTATGAGATCGGTGCCTTCCCAGCATCGTGATGCACTTGGGGAGCTACGATAGGTAGCGAAATCCGGTTGCGAATATCAGCTATAACGACTGAGGGGATCATCGTGTTAACCACACGATACCTCCATTCTGGTTGGATGATCGTCCACCTCTGCTTCGGCATGTAGGCGTGAGGCCAGTAGCCGGCTGGTCGGTCTAGGCCCTTCACGGGCTGTAGCGCCACGTATTATTATTATTATTATTATTATTATTATTATTATTATTATTATTAATTAGTTACTACTCCTAGATCTACTAAAAGAGTTATACTTATTTATCATATAAGGTGGAATTACCAATCCTTAGGCGTTTCTTTTTTTCTCCATTTCCATTATAATTATATTAGTTTATAGTGGGATACTTTCATAATCTAAAAATGCAATTTTTTCGCTAAAACAAAAATGACTACACCACAACTACAGGGACACCATTTTCTTTTTACTTCAATTTTTATTTTACCTGAGTTTTTGAATGTACTTCATTCCCACCTCCTCTACTAGTAAACTTCCAACCGATCTCCACACAGAACAGAGGCCGCGTATGCAGTATGAGTTAGTGAGTATAGTACGTTCCAGAAATATGTTCGCGTTTTCCAGTGACGAAAGAGCTTTCAATATTGAATCATATTTTCGCACAAGTACTGTCGTCCGTTTGCCTACGTCGCATCCCGGTTTCCCCCACCTGCTTCTGTTCGTCCCTCTGTAAAGTCTAGTAGCTGGGTTGTCTTAGCTCTTTTCTGAAAACATTAATTTCTGATAAGAATTGGACGTCTACGTAATATTATACAACTGTTTAAAATAACTTAAATAAAAGGGCCTAGTTAAGTAATTAACTATCACATGATTTCCCCCCTTTTCTACGATCCTGCGACAAAACCACTTGAACGGACAGTAGATAGCATTTCTGAGTAATTTTATCTTTTCGGATCGGGCAGAAGTGAAGATTGAATTTACAGTACGTAAGGCTCTCTTTTGTAGAGTAGGTACAGAATTATTTCAACATGAGTTACTTGTACGAAGGATGAATCTGGTAATTGTAATTAGGTACAATAGTCTAAAGTGCGATAATATGCACAAAAGAACTGAAGCCTGTATCGAAATGAACGGCAACCATTTTCAAAAATATGTTTAATTATCCATATTATGATTATTTTTCAATTTAACTTCATTCTCTATATTGTACCCTAATGTGCTGTAACAGTACAATATAGACTCCTAATTAATACGTCCGAATGGATAGCTCAATTCGTGAGTAAAAACACCAAGTGTTAATACAGTACTGTATTTTGATTAAACAAAAACCTAGTGAAAATTATCAAACTCAAAATTGCGATATTTCCTAGTTTACATAAATGGATGAACTACTTTTCTTCCCTTCTATACCTAGTAAAGTGATTTGTATTTTACGCCAGTATCATCGAACTCCAGTCTTGGAAGGGGGAGCAAGCGGTGTTTCCGGTTCTAGACCTGTAATCCAAGATATAGCCAGGTTAATATTAAAATTGTTAGTAAATATAAAATGATGTCCTTGTATAAACAAAATACAATCACTGCTTCTTTGATTCCTGTTACATTGCTCTTAACATCATGTTACCTAACAAAAGCACTTCAAATTGTTGGTGAAACACTATTACTAACAGGATGTTTAATTTTTAACAACACGTTAATTAACATGTTATTAGCGTTATTTTAACGAAGCTTGGTGAAGCTGGGCGTAATTCACTTATTAATTTACACAAAACAATTAGATACACAATTGAATTATATGCACAATACAATTAGAATAACAATACAATACACAATAATTACAATTAATAATAATACATAAAATAATCTAATTAATAAGGGAACCTAATTTTACATTACAACCTATATATATATATATATATATAGGCTCAACTTAAGTTTCACATTGGTACTCATAATAATATTTCACTTTACTCTCATCTCACTCACTGTATTGGCACTATGACACATTTCACTGACACTTTAGAACACATTTCACTGACATTATATAACACATTTCACAGACATATAGAACACATTTCATTGACACTAGAAAATTATCACTAAGGAGCGGATTTCTATGTAATTAAATATTATTTTTGCGTGTGATAAAACACAATTAACAAAGTTAAAAATTCCGAACATGAAGTTTCAAGTTTAAAACCCGAATTTTATTTCACATAAAAACACATATTTTCACCAAAAAATTATGTAAATACATATTTTCAGGAAATCTATTATAAACACATAAATCTTGGAGTTTTTTTACTTGAATAATTTTTTACAAGAACTTTTAAATATTTTAAAACTAAATTATTATGTCACTCAGAAGTACGTTACCTTTTTAAGAATCCTTGGTTGCTTCGTGTTTCTAAGCGCCGTGTGGTGTATCCGTGATCCATTTTTGTAATAGTATCGCCACAAGTTCTGAGAACTGCTAGGCAGCATATCAGTGTTATTATTAGAGAATAAATTAACATGGACAAGGAGGAGAGATCTTGCAACACATAATTAGGAATGTTTATTGTTGCTGAAGATGATTTCATTCCACGCTTTGTTTGTGAAACAGAACAGATAAGAGCTCGGGTATGAACATTATTTAATTTAAACAAATCTCTCGCCTCTCGCTCATCTCCATCAAGTAAGGCAATATGTCTTGTGATTCCCTGTTATCGGGCTTCGTCAATCGATAGCCTTCAAGATATACTGAAAGATGGTTATTTAAAAATCGATTTGGCTTTCCTATTAGCAAATCTAAGCTTTTTGCGTGACACCATAAAAAACTCGAAACATCCAAAAACCTGTTGTCTGAAACAGGGAGGTGGATGCCGTGAAAATTAAACTAGACTCGCTACCAGGTTCAGAAGTACAAGGACAAATTCCAGAATGTGTTTGGGAAAAACAGTGGATATAAAAAAATGTGTAAAGTTGTTCAAGTATTGGAGGGTGTGCCTGTAGGTGTTTGTGTTTGTGACAGTTCTCTCTTTAAATATGCACGTCTGACGTCTTGTGATGTAGAAAGATCGTTTTCACAGTATAAGTCGTTGTTCAGAGATAATCGGCATACATTTGTGATGGAGAATTTGGAGATGATCTTTGTTGTTCACTGCAATTCTCGGCCAACTATTAGCACGCAAGTGTGGTTGGTGAGTACCTAGTAATATTTTTTTTCCAGGCTAAGTAAGGAATTTTTTGGCATATTAAAAAAAATATTGTTTTATTTTTAGCAAATATTTTCGTACATTTTAGCACATAAAAATAAATATATTTAAATTTTTAGCACATAAAAATCCGTTCCCTAATTATCACTGATCGAAACTATTCACTGCAGTGTAAAACCATAACTTCACTGACTCATCTCGCCTCAGTGATACAACATTTGTGACATTCCTCTCTTTAAATATGCACGTCTGACGTCCTGTCATGTAGAAAGATCGTTTTCACAGTATAAGTCGTTGTTCGGAGATAATCGGCATACATTTGTGATGGAGAATTTGGAGATGATCTTTGTTGTTCACTGCAATTCTCGGCCAACTACTAGCATTCAAGTGTGGTTGGTGAGTACTTAGTAACACATTGTTTTTCCAGGCTAAGTAAGGAATTTTTTGTCATATTAAAAAAATATTGTTTTATTTTTAGCAAATATTTTCGTACTTTTTAGCACATAAAAATAAATATATTTACATTTTTAGCACATAAAAATCCGCTCCCTGATTATCACTGATCGAAACTATTCACTGCACTGTAAAACCTTAACTTCACTGACTCATCTCGCCTCACTGATACAACAGTTCAAATAAGACAAACAATTACACCCTTATTCATACTTATAAACAGAACTACGTTTAAACTAAACATTTCTAGTCTAAGATCCTCTTACGAGCTATTTTAAAATAATTATGCAGTAAGACATTTCCATGTCCTAATATTTCAAAATTTAGTTGTTAACTGCTACCTTCTTGGCTCTCTACTCTTATTAAACTCACGTAATTCTACGCCTAAGTCTATCCTATCTAGTACAAAAAGAATCCATTTAATGTCAAAGTTCAATATTTCTTTTGTTTAAATTTGTTTTAAGTAACTGATGTCATAAGCACTCTTACTGTTACTGTGTTAATAAAAACTTTTTGTCACATTCCGACAAGAAGATAAGTAACACTTAAGGTTGCCTTTTATTAGCAACAGTGGAAATTATTTAAATTTGGTAATAAATATTTTACTGTTGCGTCGCCTTAACGATACTGACATCTGTGCAGCTTCTGTGTGCAGGTAGCACACACTGCTAGTTGCCCCTATCAGATGTGACTTGTTTAAATATGTATTCACTGCGATTAGTTTCGCTGTTTCTTGCGCGTCCCTTGATACTTCATCCCAAAACTTTATTCCTCTCGTCAAGAAGCGTACATTAGCAAAGTGTTGTTACAGTTGACGGCTGTAATGAATGGTCGCAGGCTAACACTGAAATACTGACGCGTAGCAATTTTGAAACGCGATCGGTAAGTTCACATTTTCAGTCCCTTCCAGGTGCAAGATGATTGTTTTGGTTGTATTTGGCTGTATAATTTAGTTAAGCTCTCTCTTTACTTGGCAATTAAGACTTCCAATGAACTAGAGAGCAAATGGAATTCTATGGAATGAAAAAGTATTGTGACGATGAGAAAATCGGTATATATCGAACGCTAAACATGACTGTATTACGTTCTCTTCACTAGATGATCAGTAGCGTTCGGATTTTTAGGTCGTTAAAATGTAATTTTAGGTGCCTGAAATAGGCTTAAGCTGTAGGAAATAGCCTCTAAATAATTGAAAATAGGCTCTAACAAAAAATAACGTTTTCTTAAAAAAAAAACATGTTCCAAATCATTAGGAATTCATTCTATAATTTAATAATTTTAAATGCTTATAGGTACACCGTTACCACCACTTCTACTAATAGTACAAGAACAACAAATGAGTAGCTTAATATCAAAGGAGGACATCTGACCTTCAGATGAAATTTAGATCATGTGGATTCTTATACATTTTTTCATGCTTTTTTCAGTTATGGTGAAAACTATATACAAACTCTAACACTACATTTATAAAAATAAATTGTTTTAAAATACCACAAAGAACACTGTGAAACAAAAAAGTGCCTCTAGATTAAAACTATGGAGACGACAGATGTCCGTCTTAGATATTAAACTACTCAAATATCTAATTAGTTATACATAGGCCTAAACTAAACAATTAAATGTGAAAAATAAGTTTCAGACTTAGATTTAGTACACAAACAAGTCTAACATAATCAATTTTTACCAAGCCTTGTCCATTAATGTCCATAATTAGCTTCTCAATAAATTACTAATACTTTTTCTTAATTTTCAACTAAAAAGTCTATCGCTCAACACAAATTTGTATGATGGAAATGAACGCTCCACGTCCACTGAAGTAACAGGAGCGTATTTCAATTTCGACACTAGTTGGACAGGAATGTTACATCGTAAATCCTCGTTCTTCCCTGCTAGGATATCTGAAGCAGTACGCAGGTCCTTCAGTCCTACATTTCTCTACAGAACTTGCTTCAGTTTATCCCGTATTTTGTTTCCAACAGAGCCAGGAACACATTTGGAATTTAAAATACAAATTTTCGAAATAAGAATGGGGGTTTTAACCTATTACAGATAAAACATACCTAATAGGTCATAATAGGCTTTGTCGTCAAAATAGACATTTTTAGGTTATATTAAAATACCACTTTTAGGCATAGTTTTATATGAAACGTGTACCTGCAAGTTTTTATGGACTTATCTTTTAAGGATTAAAAGAGGTTTTTACCTAAAATCAGAAGTCTAATGATCAGTCATATCAGACTAAGTGTTTTATGTATCCTATTCTATATATAGCAGATGAAATACAGAGTTGAAGGGATTCCTCTCCTCTTCAAAATATTTTCTTGCCGTAAAGAAAACACAGTATCCAATAATTTAGTTGTTTTACAACTTAACTGGTTTTGCAGTTGTTAAAATGAAACATTTTACGCATTTGTACTACGTTAAATTATGTCATGATCGTAATAAATTTCGAACTTTTTACTTTAAATTATTTCAGTTATCATGTGTTCATTTTCTGTTTTCGTCTTACAAGTTATCCGACGAAAATGATGCAATAGTTATTTAAAGTTTATAGCCTATTAAAGTACGTATCATTTAATTGGATATTTGCGAATTTATAATGAACGTGTATATTCCAGACGGTTATCCGAGGTACACATAGACTTCTAAGACAGGTGCAGCACATTATGTTAATCAGTATCTGAACCGCCATTGCAAACAACGGTAATATCTATTGATTAAACACTACTAGTTTATTCAGACTTAGAATATTTCACAAAAATTTTGTGCGTTGATATTTTCATACTGCATGAATAGATCGGAAGAATAAATGGAAGGATTATTCGATGTGTCCATAATATATTATTTACGCCAATCTTGTGCCCTTTAAAATTTAATAGTGAAGATAATGCCGGTGACAAGATGACATATATGTTATATGTCTTGTACTGTTCCTTCTGTTTCATGTACGCCTTTAAACCCAATTAGCATATTATATTAAATGAGAAGATCCTAATTAAATCGGCGGTGTCTCATGATCCAAGTCATACTACTTATTCGTATATCTTAAACCTGATAACTAGACATCGGATGTTTAGGAAAATGCCTATTTTATTTGAATGTGTCCACACCTATGGAGTAAAGATCAGCGCATCTGGCAGCGAAACCAGGTGGCCCGGGTTCGAATCCCGGTCGGGGTAAGTTACCTGGTTGTGGTTTTTTTCCGGGGTTTTCCCTCAACCCAATACGAGCAAATGCTGGGTAACTTTCGGTACTGGACCCCGGACTCATTTCACCGGCATTATCACCTTCGTTTCATTCAGACACTAAATAACCTAGATGTTGATACAGCGTCGTAAAATAACCTAATAAAATTAAAAAAATATATTTGAATGTTCATATTTAAAGGCCTTTAGTAAATGTGCACAAATCATGAGAAATGAACCATTCTGATGAAGTTTGGTCTTGTCTTTTTTGCCTTTTTTGCCGTTAAAGCCTTTTTTGGTTTAATGTGTACTTTTTTACTCTTTTTTTGCTTTTATATGTACTTTTTTGCCGTTTTCTTTATATGGCTACTCACTCAACAATACTGAATTTATTTCTGCGTTCGAAACTAAGGAAATTGCAGTCCTTATAGTAGTCATAGATATGGGACACCCTGTTGCAATGCAGTGTTGTTGTTATGCTTACTCCGGAATCGACCTTGTCCTTCTGACTGTGTTGAGAAAACGAAGTTTTTTTTTCAGTAGGTTATTTTACGACGCTTTATCAACAGCTAAGGTTACATAGCGTCTGAATGAGATGAAGGTGATAATACCAGTGAAATGAGTCCGGGGTCCAGCACCGAAAGTTACCCAGCATTTGCTCATATTGGGTTGAGGGAAAACCCCGGAAAAAACCTCAACCAGGTAACTTGCCCCGACCGGGAATCGAACCCGGGCCACCTGGTTTCGCGGCTAGACGCGCTAACCGTTACTCCACAGGTGTGGACGAAAACGAAGTACTACGCAGTCAGTCTAGGATTGTCTTTGTGAGCGTGCTGTTGTATGGTGAAAAATGCCAAAACTGAAAACATTGAAAGCTTCTTTATATCGTCAGTGGGTAGCAGAATTTCCTGCTTTCATTATTAATGGAACGATTATTATGTAGTCAGGATGACACTATTTAAGTGTGCTCCAGTCACATCAGTATACGTTAAGAGATTTTTCTCAGCAAATAAACTGATTTTGTTCAACAAAAGTGACAGAAGTTCGTGTGTTAATCTTGAAAATTTGCTTGTTGCTTATTTGTTTTATTATCCAATTTAATAAACCCTATTTCACCCTGAGGTATATTAGGGTTATAGTTGGCATCAAAATACATATTTTATAACCAAAAAAGTATAGTAAAATTATAATATAAAATTGTGGTCACAGTTACAATTCACATGAATTATGTAGAAGAATGCACCTTAATGAAAGAATGGATCCTGTTAAAGATTAATGAGATATTTGAAGAATAATCAATGCAAAAGATATACAAGAATGTCTAACCGTTTCAGAGTAAATACACGACCTTAAAAATATAATCAATAATACATTAATATAACAAAGTTTGACTTTCACTTTCAAATAAATACTTAATTCATGAACAATGGAACAGTTAAGAATAATAAAAGGATATTACAAGCAATGATTTACAGTTACAAGTTAAATACGTAATTCAGGAACAAGTACAATGATTAAAATAATAACACAAGTAATGGCTTATAAGTAACGAATAACGAAATTCTTGAAGGGCAATATATAATAGTAGGGTCAATACAAAAGATTTAAAAACAAATGTAAACAGTAAAGGAATAGTAGGAAAATTGGCTTAAAATTACAAGTTTAACACATTCTTTTTAAAGCAATAGGTAACAACAAAGAGATACTAATATCAATACACTGACTGTAATTACTAATTAAACACATTATTTTAAAAACAAACACGCAAAGGATCAATAGCTATTTTCAGGCATTATATACATGGACCATGACTTTAATTCACAACTTCTTGACGTTACTTCGTATATTATTTTGTGTTTCAATTTATTTCAATTTGTTATTTTCCACTGTAACAACAAAAATATGTTTCATAAAGCCTCAAGGCATTTCTCCATATTTATTGCATCATGGTACTCTTTGTCAATGGCAACCTGTAATGGTTATAGGAAGAAATATATATATATATATATATATATATATATATATATATATATAATAGCTATTAAACGAATTATTTTAAAAGAAATAAATAACTATACTAAGAGATGGCTTAAAATTTATGAATTAAATACATTATTTAGTAACAAAAATTGGCAATAAGAAGGTATTACAAGAAATGGCTCAAAATTAGAAATCAACTACCTAATTAAAATAAAAATTAAAACCAATAGTTCAATATTATAGTATGCGAAATTGATGACTTACAGTTTCATAATAGTTGATTAGCACTAATACGATTTTTTCCCGGAATAATTTAACATTTTACAGTTTCACGAATATTCTATTCAAGAAGGACATGAAATAATTATATGATTTAGAGTTGGTAAGTATATTGGTTAATGGTTTGGTAAATGTATGATTTAAAGTGTTCAGTAACAACTCAAACTCGTATCTTTCACGGCAAAAGACTGGACAATCATATAATACATGTTTGACATCTTGAGATTCCTCCCCACAAATGCAATTTGCATCACCTTTAATATGGAATCTATTTAAGTACTCCCCGAATTTTCCATGCCCAGTCAAAAATTGTGTCAGTATGAAATTTGGCGTTATTACTTTACATTTATTTCGATCATAGACCGTTGGAAAATATAGCTCTTTTGTAAGAATTCCCTTATCACTATTGACCCATCTTTCGTTCCATTCTTGCATATAATGTTCTTTGGCTACTTTTTTTATATATGATATCGGATGTAAATTGTACGACAGTGGCACATCAGAGTTGGCTGCCATCTTTGCCAATTCATCGGCTCTCTCATTTCCAACTATCCCAGTGTGCCGTCTGACCCAAGTTATACAAATATGGACAGCACTTTGCATTACTAAAGTTCTTATCTCTGAGGCTATAATGTTACAGAACTGCACGCATTGTATTCTTCACCTGACATAATTAGGAACTTGAAATCCAGACGTTTGAGATGGACAGGGCATGTAGCACGTATGGGCGAATCCAGAAATGCATATAGAGTGTTAGTTGGGAGACCGGAGGGAAAAAGACCTTTAGGGAGGCCGAGACGTAGATGGGAGGATAATATTAAAATGGATTTGAGGGAGGTGGGGTATGATGATAGAGACTGGCTTAATCTTGCACAGGATAGGGACCGATGGCGGGCTTATGTGAGGGCGGCAATGAACCTTCGGGTTCCTTAAAAGCCATTTGTAAGTAAGTTGTAAGAGGCTATAATGTTAGTGTTATATTTATCATTAATTGATATTACTGCTGACTGAGAGTCACTGTGAACGCAAGCGCTGTAACCAGACTGACTGCACCATTTGATTGCTTCTCGCAAAGCTAATAGTTCCGCCTGAAACACTGAGCACTCTGAGGAGAGTTTGAAGATGGCTGAGGTGTGTTCGCTGCCGTTCCTGTAGGCAACAAAGGCACAACCTACTTTGGCATTTTGATTCAACAGTTTATCCAAACGCGATCCATCTGTATAGATCAAACAGTCGTGGGAATCTGCATCACCAGTTTCTTTGAGACAGGGTATGTATAAAGATGGATGCCCTGCCTGGAGAGGATTGGCTGGTTCTTCTACACGGAGATGTGTCAAAAACTGAAGGATTTTTCGGCCTTGTTTTTTATTGCTGATGTTTGCTTTAAATTCACCAAGCAAATATAATGGTTCAATACCTGCTATAACCTGAGAGGCTGCAGTAGATATTGTACGTTATCCTCGAATGATTCGTAAGAGATATCATCGTTGAATCTGAGACAGTTTTTCTTGCGCCATTTTTCTGTAATATATGTTGAAATGCTGCAACACAGTACAGAACCATAGGTTCTGCTGCTGCCCGATATATTATCTTTAGTACAGAGGAGTTAAGGCCCCATGTGGGTCTAGTTGCAGCGGAGCAATAAGTTGTTGCTTATTGTAACTCAAATTATGGACGTGAAGTTGTGAATTCATAAGTACAAGTGAAACAAGTCCATAGAACAGAAAAACTACTTTTCCAGTGTACTTTGTTAAGTTAATTGTGGTCTTATGGATATTTACTTTATGAATTATGCCTTTTATTGCCTTATTTTTGTTATTTTTAGAGCCTTTTTAGGCGCCTAAAATACCGCTTTTTTAGTGCTTTAAGTTCCGATGTCTACTGATAACTATTGCACTCGAAGCTAATGAGTTAAACTTTTGGTCGGGGTTAATGTCATTAAAACACTCATATGTCTGCAAGTACCTGAAGAACTGGAAGTGTCAATAAAATTAATTATTCTTGTTCAGCAAGTTTCCCTTATTGCCTAGAAAGCATCAACAATAACTATAAAAATTAAATTAATAATAAAATTGCATCATTTGTGCCTAGATAGTCTAGTGTTTAATCAGCCTCTGAGTCGGTTTTTTTTTCTAGCTGTTATTTATACTCGCTTTGACATCTCTGGTCATATCGCGAATTAATCTTTTGTGTGAAATTCGAAGGCCTATGAATTATTGTTGAAACTGGTTCCATTCTTGTGAACTAGATGTATATGTATTACTGATTTGTTATAAATATGATTTCGGTGATGAATGAGGCCGGTGATATTCAGGGTTGTTGTGGCCCGAATTTCCTGGCTTTTGTCTTATGGCTGAGGGAAAACCCTGAAAAAACTTCAATCAGGAAATTCAACCCGACCGGGAATCGAACCCGGGCTCTCTGCGTAAGAGACCAGCATGCTGACCTCTACACCATAGAGGTGGTCGAGTCGGTTTTGTTATGTTAATTTTTGGAACTATTATTGTCCATCCGTTGTGTTTTGCCAATTGTTTAGTAACTCTCCTCTCGTAAGGCGTATGTTAATAATAAACAATGTATATATAAAGATGTATTTGTTCAAAAGTCGTACCACATTCAGTACTTTCTGTAATATTGATTCTTGGTAGAGAATTAGAAATAATTTATATTTATGCTGTTGCAGTATGACTTCACTACTACTTAATATGCATTTAGATTTAGCCCAAGGACAAACTTTTATCAGTTTTATAAGCTATTAGCATATATTATTGAGGTTTAAGGAGAATTAACTCTTTGAATAGAACAGCAACCAACAACAAAGATTTTCTTGTGTTAAATTTTATATTACCTCGTTAACATGTTTCGGCCTGCTATCGGCCATCTTCAGAACTGGGTGTTGTTGGTCTTGGCGCTTTTTGTTTCAGTTTCCTGTGGGGGTGTGTTTGTGTAGTGTAATCTGGAGTCAAAGAGTGTGTGTGTTCTGAAATTGAGTTGTGTGATGAGAATTTCATTTGGATTGTTTTTGTGTGTGTGTTTATTTCGTATTGTTTTAGTGTGTTTAATTTCTGGCATTTTGGTTCGATGTGTAGAATTCCGATTTCTGTGTTGATGTCTCTGTAGATGTGATTAGCATTTGTGATGTGTTCTGGATATGTGGAAGTGTTTTGTAATTTTGTTACGGCTGTGATGTGTTCTTTGTAACGTGTTTGAAATGATCTGCCTATCTGTCCTATGTAGAAGTTGTTGCAGGTGTTGCATTTGAGTTTGTATACGCCTGTGTGGTTGTATATTTTGTTTGTGTTGAGATATTTTTGTATAATATTATTTGTTCTGTATGCGATGTTGTAATTTAATTTCTTGAATGAGATTGCAATCTTTTGTGTGTTTTTGTTTTCGTATGTTAGTGTGATGTATTTTTTGTGTTCCCGTGTTTGTGTTATATTCTTATGTTTTTTTATGATCATGTTTTGTCTTTCTTATTATCCTGTCTATTATGTTGAGGTCGTATCCGTTTTCTTGTGTTATGTATTTGATTGTTTTTAGCTCTTCTTTGTAGTTAACACAATAAATACAAATAGATTACGTTTTCTGAAGTGATATAGTGTTAACAAGATGTATTACTTACTTACTGGCTTTTAAGGAATATAGTGTTAACAAGATGTATTACTTACTTACTACTTACTTACTGGCTTTTAAGGAACCCGGAGGTTCATTGCCGCCCTCACATAAGCCCGCCATTGGTCCCTATCCTGAGCAAAAGTAATCCAATCTCTATCATCATATCCCACCTCCCTCAAATCCATTTTGATATTATCTTCCCATCTACGTCTCGGCCTCCCCAAAGGTCTTTTTCCCCTCCGGCCTCCCAACTAACACTCTATATGCATTTCTGGATTCACACATACGTGCTACATGTCCTGCCCATCTCAAACGTCTGGATTTAATGTTCCTAATTATGTCAGATGAAGAATACAATGCGTGCTGTTCTGTGTTGTGTAACTTTCTCCATTCTCGTGTAACTTCATCCCTCTTAGCCCCAAATATTTTCCTAAGCATCTTATTCTCTAACACCCTTAACCTATGTTCCTCTCTCAAAGTGAGAGTCCAAGTTTCACAACCATAAAGAACAACCGGTAATATAACACTTTTATAAATCCTAAATTTAAGATTTTTTGACAACAGACTGGATGATAAAAGCTTCTCAACCGAAAAATAACAAGCATTTCCCATATTTATTCTGTGTTTAATTTCCTCCCGAGTGTCATTTATATTTGTTACTGTTGCTCCAAGATATTTGAATTTTTCCACCTCTTCAAAGCATAAATTTCCAATTTTTATATTTCCATTTCGTACAATATTCTGGTCACTAGACATAATCATATACTTTGTCTTTTCGGGATTTACTTCCAAACCTATTTCTTCACTTGCTTCAAGTAAAATTCCCGTATTTTCTCTAATCGTTTGTGGATTTTCTCCTAACATATTCACGTCATCCGCATAGATAAGAAGCTTAGATAACCAGTTCAATTCCAAGCCCTCTCTGTTATCCTGGACTTTCCTAATGGTATACTCTAGAGCAAAGTTAAAAAGTAAAGGTGATAGTGCATCTCCTTTCTTTAGCCCGCAGTGAATTGGAAACACATCTGGCAGAAACTGAAACAAGATGTATAAAAGTTATTAAAAATGCTTAATTCCTTTCGTTTCATAAGTTACTGAGCTATGCTGAGAAAAAAAAATTCTTTTTGTCTTGTTAAATAAACTGAAATATAATATTACTATGTATTAAATTGTTAATAACTTTGTAACGAAAATAGCAGACTTTTCCTTAGGGAAAAGTGGGACACCATGTTTTTCTAAATTCCAGTATTTTTGTAATTAAATTTAATAATAAGACGGCTACACATACCAAAATGTAACTAAATAACACTAAAAGAAGGAACAAATGTTAATAACTTCAAAATTATATTTGTTAAAAATAGTATTATACCAATAAGAAGAAATTAAATGCAACTGAACAAAAGACTAAAAAAATCTCGAATATTATAGTTCTATCGATAAACAAAATAGCTAGTAACAACTTAAAAATTGCCATCATTAATAGATACAATCAGTAGCATAGAAACATATATTCCATGGCGACAGTATTCAAGTAATATGAATAAAATTTATCGGCATACTTACAAAAGGTTTATAACTTCCAAACTTACGCCAAAAATCGGGATTAAAGCCTATTTATTAAAAAAAAAAGTTCGAAGAGTTTTTCAAGGTTAAGAAAATGGGACAATCCCTAATAATCGGGACATATGGTCACCCCAAACAGTCATGACATTTTGGGATTCGAACCAACAACCGAGGTTGATCAAGGTGTCAGATCTGCTGCTTAGTTGTTGCTTACACCACGGAGTGTATTAGTAACTGTCTGTATTGTGCTAAAAGCTGGTGCAGTTTTAATTGGTGTTACATACGCCGCTTTTCGTTCAAGAATAGATGTAGATTTGATGTGAGGCGGGAGTTTTTTCCTTCTTCTAAAGGTTTTATTTCGGTTCTTTTCAATTTCCGTGTCGGATTGGCTGATACCTGGATCCGCTCGACCCGGCTAACATCAATCTCGTGGCACACTAATGCGACACGACAACCAACGCGAATCTGACTACTCTTGATGGCCAGCCAGACTCGAGCTCCTCGAATGCCTAATCTCTGTTACGACAGAGTTCGTCCTATCAATGAACATGACAGTCTTGGGAATGGTCTACATTTTAAATTAGGTTTATTATATTGTGTTTTGCAATTAAAAAGTTCTAAATAAGTAACCATACACTAAGGATCTCACAGATATAGGAATTTCCTATACATTGTTGTTGTTGTTGTTGTTGTTGTTGTTGTTGTTTAGTTAGCTGTCCGAAGACAGATCTGAACCTCACAAGTGATACCAAGAAGGCACCACATATGAGGCGACTAGGCCAGGAGATAATAGGGTAGGGTGACCAGTCCCTTTCCCCCTCAATTGCATACATCGACAACTAGCTACATACATATTACACTAGTCAGACTTCAAATGCATACAAACAATTGTTCTTCCTCTGAGATATCGACAAGTGAGATGTACTGCCTGATAATAGATGTAAATGTCAGCCAGAAATACAATCAGAGGATTTGCCTACACATATTTATTTATTTTTTATTTACTTATATACATATATCCTTTTTTATTTATTTACTCATTCATTCATTCGTCCTCATTTGTTTGTTTGTCTGTTCGTTCGTTCATTCGTTCATCTATCTATCTATCTATCTATCTATCTATCTATCTATCTATCTATCTATCTATCTATCTATCTATCTATCTATCTATCTATCTATCTATCTATCTATCTATCTATCTATCTATCTATCTATCTATCTATCTATCTATCTATCTATCTATCTATCTATCTATCCATCCATCCATCCATCCATCCATCCATCCATCCATCCATCCATCCATCCATCCATCCATCCATCCATCCATCCATCCATCCATCCATCCATCCATCCATCCATCCATCCATCCATCCATCCATCCATCCATCCATCCATCCATCCATCCATCCATCCATCCATCCATCCATCCATCTATCTATCTATCTATCTATCTATCTATCTATCTATCTATCTATCTATCTATCTATCTATCTATCTATCTATCTATCTATCTATCGATCCATCCATCCATCCACCCACCCACCCATCCATCCATCCATCCATCCATCCACCCACACACCCACCCACCCACCCACCCACCTACCCACCGATCTATCTATCTATCTATCTATCTATCTATCTATCTATCTATCTATCTATCTATCTATCTATCTATCTATCTATCTATCTATCTATCTATCTATCTATCTATCTATCTATCTATCTATCTATCTATCTATCTATCTATCTATCTATGTACCTACCTACCATCCATCCATTCACCCACCCATCCACCCACTCACCCACCGAGCCATCCATACATCTATTGAAGCAAACTTTTAACTAGAAGGTAATAAGCTGAAAACAAATGAACGTAAGCAGAGACAAAATTCTTCCAAAAATCATACATTTTCATTTTGTTAGACTATAAAAGAAATGATGGACACACATTAGCGTTGCGTTTAAGATATCGACCTGCACAGATTCGATTTCCAATGGGATCATAGATCTTCTCCATTGAGGTAATCTTTTCAGCAGCACTATGGCGTTGGGATTCACTCAGAATCTAACATAAATTAATGTCAAAAATATTTTCTTGAAGTAAAGGTAGCAAACAAATGGGAATGGCCTGCTTCCAATAATGTCGAATATTTGCAAATGTGGGAACCTAACTTCCCGTCGTGAACCTTCATATTTATGGCTTCAGCTTATGAAAATAATAATGGAATCTTGCTACGTGATCAAATAATTCCAATATCATATCATATCATATCATATCATATCATATCATATCATATCATATCATATCATATCATATCATATCATATCATATCATATATCATATATCATATATCATATATCATATCATATCATATCATATCATATCATATCATATCATATATCGCATCGCATCGCATCACATCACATCACATCACATCACATCATATGAGGGAGTCAGAAGCAAAGATAATTTGCAATAATTGCTTCTTATTTAAGATAGATTGAATAATCAATACTTTTTTAGTGCAACTCAAATGTTATATTTAACTACTATCCTGTTATAAGTGGACTTAGTTTATTTTTTAAAAAATATGGTTGAAAGTAATTTCGTGAAATTATTTTTTAGTATGTGATGTGGTTAAAAGATAATTACTGTATATCCCTTTGCCACTAAAATTTTAGATGTTTTAGATTGCCCTAAATGCACTTAACTCATGTTCTTAGTAATTTCACTAGTACCTCTTTGTTTCGACTCCCTCATATCCCATCGCATCGCAATGCATCGCATGGTATCGTATCGTATCGTATCATATCATATATATCATAACGTATCCTATCGTAACATATGTTATATAATAGTATCATATCATATCATGTGATACATCACATCACATCGTATCATATCATATAATATTATTTTACAAACGTGTCACTGAACAAATTCTTTTCTTTACCTCCGTTTCTTTTCTGGCTGTGCTCGCAAATCTGACTTACGATGTATGTAGGATTTGCGATTATGTAGTGCGTACGACTACAGAGCGGAAGAAGGCAGCTTATGTGCAGCAGTATGAGAAAGAGGAAGAAATTGGATGTGATTTATTATCGCGAAATATCGAAGTCCCCTTTAGACATAAGAGGCCTAAACTAAACTAAACATTCGGCCTGCTATTCAAATGTGCATTTCTGTTCCAGGGGCACTTGAATAGTTGCGCCACGCTGTAATCGAAGATAATGAATCCAGATGTCTCATATTTACGCGCAGCCTTTATTTACTTTTTATAAATGTCATTTAAAGTGTATTCTCGATATGAGGGATGTCCAATATCGTCATGCTCATACCACTAAATACTAGCGACGGAAACGAAACATTTCATTTTAAAAGTTGACTTGCTCGTATTTGTTACTATGGACAATTGAATAAACTTTGGATATATTTTAACAGTTATGCAGAATGAAACATATATATATATATATATATATATATATATATATATATATATATATATATATATATAATTATATACAGATGACTTTTAGAGAACCCGAAGGTTCATTGCCATCCTCACATAAGCCCGTCATCGGTCGCTATCCTGAGCAAGATTAATCCAGTCTCTACCATTATATCCCACCTCCCTCAAATCCATTTTCATATCATCATCCATCTACATCTCGCCTCCCGAAAGGTCTTTTTCCCTCCGGCCTCCCAACTAACAATCCATATGCATTTCAGGATTTGCCCATATGTGCTACATGCCCTGCTCATCTCAAACGCCTGAATTTAATGTCCCTAATTAAGTTAGGTGAAGAATACAATACGTGTAGTTCTGCGTTATGTAACTTTCTCCATTCTCCTGTAACTTCATCCCTCTTAGCTCCAAATATTTTCCTAAGCACCTTACTCTTCAACATTCTTAGCCTCTGTTCCTCTCTCAAAGTATATATTAGGGTGTAACTAAAATATAATATGTCAAAATTTTAGGGACATATTTCTCTCACATAGAGGATGAAAAAATGTTATATAGACATTGATCCGAAAATACTGTATTTCCTTGTTACAGCCCTTTTTTTTTTTTTTTTTTTTTTTTACAACTGTGCCGTACAATGTACGATACGGTACATTATTACATAAAATAGCATATAACATGTCTTGCACGAAGTGCTCAAATAAATGCGCCAGTAATTGTTTTTTTGTGATGTGGCATCATACCTATCGTGTAATAACAGTTGCGCTGAACGCAAGTTTGACACATTAGCGATAATAAAAGCCATATATATATATATATATATATATATATATATATATATATTAGCGATAATAAAATGCATGCATGCATACATACATACATACATACATACATACATACATACATACATACATACATACATACATACATACATACATACATACATACACGTTATAAATAGTAAATTTAGGGAAAGTGGGTTAATTTGTTAAATAGTATATTTCTAAACATAGTTTTTAAAATGATTAGCAATAGTGTTGATTTTTTATCTGTAAATAGAAAAAGGGAATAGATACTAAAATAGTGTTGTACAAAGTATTTTGTAATGGAACATGCTTGTAAACAAGGATTAAAAAAATACATGCATACATACATACATACATACATACATACATACATACATACATACATACATACATACATACATACATTCATTCATTCATTCATTCATTCATTCATTCATTCATTCATTCATTCATTCATTTATTCAGAATAAATATGGGAAATGCCTGTTATTAATCGGTTGAGAAGCTTTTGTCATGTAGTCTGCTGTCAAAAACTCTGAATGTTAGAATTTATAAAACTATTATATTACCGGTTGTTCTGTATTGTTGTGAAACTTGGACTCTCACTTTGAGAGAGGAATAGAGAATAAGGGTATTTGAGAATAAGGTATTTAGGAAAATATTTGGGGCTAAGAGGGATGAAGTTACAGGAGAATGGAGAAAGTTACACAACACAGAACTCCACGCATTGTATTCTTCACCTGACATAATTAGGAACATTAAATCCAGACGTTTGAGATGGGCAGGACATGTAGCACGTATGGGCGAATTC
The DNA here is from genome assembly GCF_040183065.1 of Periplaneta americana. Classification (NCBI taxonomy): domain Eukaryota; kingdom Metazoa; phylum Arthropoda; class Insecta; order Blattodea; family Blattidae; genus Periplaneta; species Periplaneta americana. The sequence goes on along the minus strand of NC_091122.1, from coordinate 72,238,915 downwards.
AGAAATGCATATAGAATGTTATTTGGGAGGCCGTAGGAAAAAAGACCTTTGGGGAGACCGATACGTAGATGGAAGGATGATATTAAAATGGATTTGAGGGAGGTGGGATATGATGATAGAGACTGGATTAATCTTGCACAGGATAGGGACCGATAGCTGGCTTATGTGAGGACGGGAATGAACCTGCGAGTTCCTTAAAAGCCATTTATAAGTAACTAAATCTTTATTAGATTTAATTTCAACAATATCTCAAATGCATAAAGTGTACATAGGTACTGATATTATAGAGATTTTAGGCTGCTTATTACATTTGTTGTTTGCAATTAAATTAATTGTTCGCAAGAAATAAAATAGTAATATTCATTGTCTAAAAATTAATTTCCTTCACACTGCATTTCCCTCGCTTATAAGTTTCATTTCCTGTATTTTAGTTACGAACAATTATTAATATCAAGTGGAACAGGCAAGGCACGCAGGTTTAGTGTTGCTTGCAATTGGAATCGCGCCGAAGGCATGCGTGTTAGTCTGCTGTCAATGAGACTTTTATATTGTCACGGATTCATGCTTACCTCCTGTCACGGAACTGCTAACGATAGATGAAGAAATTCAAGGTTAAGGTAGACTATATCACCAACATAAGGTATTTATAGTATATAATCTAGGAGTACAATAATTCGGTATGTAAAATATCTTGTTTTCAATACCTAGCATAAGTGTTCATTAATATATTCACTCTATCCTAACAGTATTGCTATTATTATTATTATTATTATTATTATTATTATTACTATTATTATTATTATTATTATTATTATTATTATTATTATTATTATTATTATAGAAGAAGTAGTATTTGTTTTTTTCTTCAATTGTTTGTTTTACTACGCTTTTTCAACTGTTATGGTTATAAATAACACTGCGTAACAAATTTTAACTTTTTTTTTGCGCTGGGCATATGATACATGTTTTCTATATAATTTGAGCCTCCTGAATAAGAATATAACAATAAAAAACAGTTGCTGATTACGGTTTTTGAGAAATTTTCGAATTTATATCTATTCAAAATACTGCTTTATACAGGGTGTTCAAAAATACGGGGCCTAATTTCAGGTATGTATTTCCCACATGTAGACAATCAAAATAGTTCATTACAACATGTGTCCGGAAATGCTTCATTTCCGAGTTATGGCCTTCACAACATTGAAATTCACCGGAACGTTTTTCTTTCCGCTGGTCGTTGTCATTACAGAAGATGTTCAAAATGTCCACCTCCTGCTTGAATACAGACCTCACATCGATGTCTCATTGACCTGCGAACACGATCCCAAACTCCAGGAGTATTGCGTATGTCCTCAGAACATGCCACAATTCGGTTCCGAAGGGATTCCAAATCAGGCACTGGAGACGAATAAACCAATGATTTTAAATGGCCCCACAAGTAGAAATCGAGAGGCTTCAGATCAGGTGAGCGTGGAAGCCAAGCAATTGGACCACCTCTACCTATCCATCGATCAGGAAACCTTCGATCCAAGTACCGGCGAGCCGTACGACTGAAGTGTGCAGGAGCGCCACCATGCAAGAAGTGAATGTGTTGACGATTGATCAGTAGAGCGTTTTCTAAAACATGAGGTATGGTGTTTTCCAGGAAGTTCGTGTACGCCTGCCCCGTAAGTCTGTTTACAAGTATATGGGGTCCAACTAATCGATCACCAGTTATACCGGCCCACATGTTGAGGGAGAACCGCACCTGGTGATGAGATGGAACAGTTGCACGTGGGTTTTCATACGCCCATACATGCTGATTGTGGAAATTTGTTATGCCATCTCGTGTGAACTGTGCTTCATCTGTAAATAATACTAAGGCAGGAAAGTTCGGATTTACACCACACTGCTGCAAGAACCACTGACAGAACCTAATTCGTGCAGGGTAATCTCCTGGTGACAGGGCCTGTACACGTTGCAAATGATAAGGATACAATTGATAGGCCTACTCTTTCAACAGTCTCCAGACTGTCGTACGAGGAACATTGACTTGCAACGCTACCCTTCGTGTGCTGATAGAAGGAGTCATGTTTACAGCCTCCAGAATCTCCTCCTGTACTTCTGAAGTTGTAGATCTTGGTCGTCCCCTTCCCAAACCAGGAGAGTTAAATTTTCCATACTCGCACAGACGGTAATGGAGACGTACAAATGTCTTCCGATCTGGACATTGTCGCTGTGGGTACCTCTCCTGGTACAAACGACGAGCCAGCGCAGCATTGCCGTCCGCCTTACCGTACATGAAGTGTATCTCTGCCAGCTCTTGATTTGAATACATGTCGCAACGCCTACACAACACTGAATGTAACCTTCGCCTCGGAATGAACTGTCAGAGTGCCCTCTTAATGTCTCCTTTGACGGCAACGACCTGCGGAAATAAAAACGTTCCGGTGAATTTCAATGTTGTGAAGGCCATAACTCGGAAATAAAGTATTTCCGGGCACATGTTATAATGAACTATTTTTATTCTCTACATGTGGGAAATACATACCTGAAATTATGCCCCGTATTTTTTAAACATCCTGTATAATGACAATAAGGTTACTTGTTCACTGTTCAGGAGACTAAAGCTTCTTTTTCTGCATTTTCTTTCATACTGAGAATCAGGTAAATCACGAGATAAAGTTCAACAATAGTCTGCTAGCATATTAGTATCTTTTTTCCATAGTTGAAATTTCTTGACGAACGCGCTCACTATGCTCATCACTGAAATCGTCACAATTCTGGGGAAAAGTCAAGATGTAAGTGAAGGAAGTGAATTTTGAGGTACATGTTACAACCCATAATTTCATACGCCAACAGTAAATTTTGCACTAGTTCTTCATAGTTCTCACTTCTACGGTTACCCAGAAAATTTAATACAACCTTCTTGAATTCAATCCAGGCGCCTCTCTGTTTTCCTTTCAACAAAGATTCGAAGTGCTTGTCCTTCATTAGTTCTCTAATTTGTAGTGCATTGAAAATTCCCTCTTTTATTTTCGAGTCACTCATAACAAGAAATTTTTCCTGCATAAGTTTAAATGCTTCAGTTTTATGATTCATCCCTTTAACAATATTCTTCATTAAGTCTAACTTAATGTGTGAAGGGAGTAAAATTATTTTACTTTGAGGTAGAAGGGGTTGATGTATAACATTTTTCTTCCCTGGCTCTAGTGATTGTCGTTTTATTTAATAATGCTTATCTCGAGGACGACTGTCCCATTCGCATAGAAAGCAGCAACATTTTGTGTAGCCTAATTGTATTGGGAGAAGCAATGCTACAACCTTCAAATCCACACATATAAACCATTCGTAATCTGAATATTATCATTAAAGCACACTTTAAAGAAATACACGTCTTACACAGAATACTAACACCACGGAAATCTCCTGGTAAACTCAAGCGATTTCATATAGCGAATCTGTTTCTCCCCCTCCAAATGAATCCGAAAAGGACAATAAAACAATTTCCGCTTCTAGAAGTCGTTTTGACAAGTGGTCTATTGCAAAATATAAATTACAGTATTGTCATTAAAGGTCACAGTGAAAGAAATACACATCTTAAGTAAAATCAAGTAAACTCAAGCGAATTCATACTGGGAACTTGTTTCACCCCCTGCAAATAGACTCGTAAAAGGGCAATAAAATAATTTCCGTTTCTACAAGTGCTTCTAACATGGTGGTCTACTTATATTATTATTATTTTCACATAATGGGTCGTCACATTTGTGAAACAAAGTAGTTACACACGAAATACGGTGATTTTTTTAAGTAGAATGCATATAAAATGAATTATATTGTGCTTCTCGAAAACCCGAACTGATGGAACATTTTGCTTGTTATTTTCTAATTTAGGAGGTCGGGATTACTAAGAATTTGTTAGTTTTATGTCTGACGCAAAATGACTGTTGACCAGTGTAGTAACGTCTGAATGAAATGAAGGTGATAATGCCAGAAAATGAGTCCAAGGTCCAACGCCAAAAGTTACTCAGCATGTGCTGTTAATGGGTTGAGAGAATACCCCGGAAAAAACTTGAACCAGGAAAATTGCCCCAAACCAGGATTTCAACCCGAGCTCGCTCGTTCATGTTCAGGCGTGCTAACCATTACTCCATAGCTGTTTAGTATTTCTTGTTATTATATACATTGGAATGTGGTCACATGGAGCGAGAAAATTGATCAACTTAAAATCTAACACAGTCCAATCAGGCTATAACCAGCATTTGAAGGGTTCAGAACCATACTGGGCCAAGCGTCATTTATTAAAAATGGAGAAAGCAAGGTTTAAAGTTAAGTGAATACCATAATTTTAATGATGATTGACGTATCATTTGGTTTTAATATGCATACTTTATATTACTTGCTTATGTTTAATTGAATAGTATTCACTTAATTTTAATTCTTATTTTCTCCGTTTTTAATATATGGCGCTTGGCCCACTATGGCTCTGAACCCTTTATTTGTGGTTGTCAATAGACGAACTTGTATGCTACATTAGTGTTCAGTTTCGTTGGAATCGGCTATCGTATGTTCCTTGCGTCACATTGTACAAGCAGCTGTTTTATACCATGCAACAGTCGAAATATTTGTATGCATATGGTGTTCCGATGCTAATGTTGAAGTTGGACAACCCTACTGAATATTAAAAAGGGTGATGCGTATCTGCAGAAATTATAGTCCTGATCTGGATTCGTCCCAGTGCAAGAACTTGCCATTCAGACCCTCTTAACCATAAGTACGTTGTAAATATATATCATTTCTTTTTGCGGTATGTATCCTCTTATGTAAATAATGCAGATGTTGAGGAAAGAGAGCTCACAAAACGTTACATGCATTCTTATAATTAAAGCCATTAAGTCGTGCTTTTTTACTAAATATGTTTTACGACATATTCTCACATGCTTGCGATAAGATGCATTCTGCGTAGCGGTCGTGATCGTTTTTGTCATAATATCCTTATGGAAATGCACGCAGGCCTTCACGAGAATGAGGTACGCGCACAGGTAAAAAGCTGCATCAACTACTTCCTGTTGTCTTCATTTATTTTCATTTTCCTCATGATATTTTTAATTCAAATTCTATTATCTTTCTTTCTTTTACTTTCTTTAATTTTTCACCCTTCTTTTCTATTAATTCTTTCATTAGTTCACGTTTTTTCTTTGTGCCATCTGTCGTACTTTTCTTCTTTCCATTTTCCATATATCTTCGTTTATTTCTTTCGTATCTTTTTAAGTTTTTTTTTACTATCTCTCTCTTTCTATCAACATTTCCCATTCTCTTCTTTCTTTATAACTGAAGGGCTGAGAGCCATATGGGCCAAATCCATTTTCAGAGTTATGAAGCTTATCTCATCTTTTGACTGCCTGCAGACTCACGTATTCAACAGATAGCGTCATTTGGTCCAAATATCTGACGTTATGAATTAATTATAACAACAAAAATACTCTCTCAAGCAAATTCCAGTTCTTTTGAGAAGCAGAGTGGGCCATATCCAAACATCCAATGAAAGCTGCTGCTTCTTGCCACGTGACTTGATGTAGAATATGACAGACGAAGTGAAAGAAAATAACTCAACTAAGGTGAAATCTAGGAAGTGTGTGGAAAACTGTAATGAGTGGGAAAAGAATGTACGAAAAAGGAAAATAAATAGTGGCCAAGAGTATGTAAATCCAAGTGGAAATCCTGTGTCTTCGAAAATGTACACTGACAAAGACTGCAAATGTGGGTCATGTTGTGTCGAACGTTTGGATAATGAAAATGATGCAAGACATATGTAAGAAAATACAAATCACGCAGTAAGGAACAAAGCGAGGAAATGAAAGAGAAAATTGAAGGGCTGAGAGCCATAGTGGGCCAAGTTCCATATATTACAGAGACACATATTTGTAGCATTTTCTAAAAATTATTTATCATCAGCAAGTCTTGTCTACATAATTAAGCTTCTAATTGAATTCATTCACACCAAAATTGGAGAACATGCACACATTTTTATGAATGACTCTTCAAAAATTCTCTATAATCCTTTAGAAAATAAGTACGAGTATAACATTAGGCATTATAACATTTGTCTATAAAAATTGAGTATTATCAAGAGAATTATTCCTTGAAATAGTAACTTTTCAGGACATATATTTAGAGCTTAAATACATAACACAAATTCTTTTCTAAAGCTTAACCAATCTCTAGTTGTTACACAAATATAGAAAAATGAAGAGAAGTATTTTCTCTAAAATTTCACACTTCTGTAGCCGAGGTTGTAAATATGCCCTCAGAAATCATTTCTTGTCATAAATAAAAGCCAGATGGAACAACAAAACAAAACGGCATCACTGTATCTCAAAGAATTAGTTACCACTAATTTGAAAAACCTACTGTTACAACTTCTCCTTAAATGGTCTGTGGTAACCTACTGGTAGTTATTAGATAAATCACTTCACTTATAAATTCGCCACGAACCAATAATCGATTGCAATACTATAGCCTATCGGGTTTTGCGGAAGGAAAATATTACTGGAAGTGAATAAAATCTACGATAGCTATTTTATGTATTTTTTAAATACAGTACATGGTTCTAAATATACTAAAACAAGAGGATTTATAAATGAAGTCGTTGATCTTACTTTTAGAAATAATGAAATGTAATATTTTTATAGAATACAGAAATGAGCTTCTCATCTTGAGTCCGCAGTAAATAACTTCGTTTATTTTTTGTTTGAATGAGAGTTCTAGAAAATAACTTGCAATACTGCATAAGAGTAGCTCCGTATTTTATTGTACATATTTATTGTAATCTTCATATTTATACAGGGCTGTTTCCGATCTCTGATAACGAATTTGAATGACATCATGTGGGTCAGGAGTCACACAACAGCTGAACTGTGGCGCGAGGTGACAGACCAGTAATGAGTGATTTCATAGTCAGAGTGCACGGTGTATCACAGCAGAAATTCCCAGAAAATCGAGCCTTTTGGGAGTGGTACATTACGACCCTTTCCAATGCCAAGTACAGTTAAGTGAAAATAAAAGAAGCCTGCAATAAACGAGGTTTCGTTATTTCCAAGAAAGGCATCTTCTTGTACTTAATAAGATTAGTAGAGCTCGAATGGAATTAATTTGTATCATCTCGTGGGGTGCGGCGACTTGTGACGAGGGTGCATTTGCTTGCTTTTTCCACTCTGGAATTAATCCCATCCGAGCTTTGCCAGTCTTATTAGGTACACACAAGATGCCTTTCTTGGAAATAACGAAACCAGGTTTCTTGCAGGCTCCTTTGATTTTCACGTAACTGTGCTTGGAATCGGAAAGAGTTGTTATGCACCCCTCCCAAAAAGGCTCGATTTTCTTGGGCATTGCTACTGTGATACACCGTGCACCCTGATTATGAAATCACTCACTACTGGTCTGTCACCTCTCGCCGCAATTCAGCTGTCGGTATGATGCCTGATGCACATGACGTCATTCAGATTCGTTCTCAGAGATCGGAAACAACCCTTTATTACCATAATTGAAGATAATTTAAATTATCCCTATATCTCAAATCAGACCACTGGATTATTTTGTCACAGCTTTTGATTTTATCGCTTTGAAATCAAAATCAATACTTCATACCTCTAATTTGTTAAACTTTAAGTCTTGCGTTATTTGTTTAAGTACGCCGTTGAGACTTGCATTTCCCAACCACACAGTCGGAGATTTGATTCCCGGTGTGTAAAATGGAAGACATTTATCTTTCGTCCACAGAACTTAATTCGATGTCTTGTGATTGTACTGTAATATCTCAACGATGACCCTGGGTCATGCCGATTCCATGAGTATGAAGGCCCACATTTGTGAGATGTTTAGTGTACGATAAGATGAATCTCTCGCTCTCTCTTTTCCTCCATGGTGTGTAAGTCGGATGTAATGGCAGATTAAGTGGAGTAAAAGAGAAAGTTATTTGTTTAACTGAATCGCTTAGTTGTTTATTAATTTATAATTCCCTACACTTAATATTATTTGTATTTGTCACAACCTACGTCAAAATTATAAATAGCTATGTTATATCGACGGCCCATTTCAAAAGAGAAACAACCAAAAATTTAAAGCTTTGAGATAACTGCATTTAAAAATTTCATGTTGTTATGAAAAATCCAATTAACATTACTCTAATTTGAAACGTATAGTACATATAAAACATCATTAAGAGATAATTAAAAAATGTGAAGCCTTGATTTTTCACTCTTTGACTTGTTTATTGTAGCAAAATATCAATATGTTATTTTACTAATACATATTAGTGAACGTTTTCGCCCTTATTATAGCCATCATCAGACTACTCTATGACATATATTCATAATTTAGGAAGGTTATATTTTCCACTTTAATTCTACGATTCAAATAGTGGAATGCATCAGTATTTAAATGTTGCTTAATATTGGACACTTTCAATCACATGTATCACGACAGTGGTCCACATCTGTGGAGTAACGGTTAGCGCATCTAGCCGCGAAACCAGGTGGCCCGGGTTCGATTCCCGGTCGGGGAAAGTTACCTGGTTGAGGTTTTTTCCCGGGTTTTCCCTCAGCCCAATATGAGCAAATGCTGGGTAACTTTCGGTGTTGGACCCCGTACTCATTTCACCGGAATTATCACCTTCATCTCATTCAGACGCTAAATAATGTAAGCTGTTGATAAAGCGTCGTAAAATAACCTACTGAAAAAAAAAATCTCGACAGTGACTTTTCTATCTATAGTTCTAGCACATGATTACTAATTTATGACCTTATGTATATATATTATCCACTTGTTCCTTTTTATATGGCTAAATAACACTTGTCTATAATACACTTGTATATTATCTAATTTATGACATACATTTATAATAATTTAAGAATGTTCAATTTTGGTTTATCACACCTTCAAACATTGTTATATATAATTTAAATTTTTGGTCTTTTTGGTTTTACACTACCATTATTTGAGTAATCATACACACTCACTGTCAACTTATCCTAATTCACAGTATGTCATAAACTATTTATTTTCATTTCATATTGTGCTTTTCCATCCATGTTAATTACATCATTTCATGATTTTAGTTATTTTTTTTCGTCACTTGTTCTCCAGATATTAATGACAGAACTCTTTTTGCAGATATCTTTGTTCTTTGTAGACTTTTTGTAAAAAGTGTATGCATATTTAATTTCTCCCCATTGCTAAATAAATAAGATAAACATGCGGTTACTTACAATTTTTCCCACATTCATACAATGATTACGTAAAGTATACATTTAATAATTTATCCATGACCAACTTAGTGATGATAGAAAAGCATTCCTTCGTAAATTTTTAACTCATCTCATACAGACAATTTTAGTACGTTTTTTAATTAAATGTGCATAATTTCCAATAAATTTTACGTGTAACCTTGTCAATCATTTTAATTATCATTTTTAATTGTTGATTGTTTTAAACTTTTTAAACTTGTTTATTGCAATATGTTTAACATGGATTTACTTACTTTTACATACTGTCGGCATTCCACGAGAAGATCCGAGCAAGGAATGCGAGTTTTCCCCCACTCTTATAACCTACCCCCGACATCGAACCGGCCGGCCATTGATTGAGCCTTGTTTGTCCCAGCTGGCCAATGATACTACTCCCATCCATCTGCTCCTTCAAGAACGCTGAGTTACCGGCTTACCCTCTCCTCTTACCCCGCAAGGACCACACTCCCCTCGCAGGGATCCTCTCGTGAAAATTGGACAATAGATATCAACTTATTAGTCTGATGATGCCCATAACAAGGGCGAAAACGTTTACTAATATGTATTAGTAAATTACTTTTTGATATTTTGCTACAATAAATAAGTCAAAGACTGAACATTCAACACTTCACATATTCGTATTATCATGATATGACTTATTGGAATACACATAAAATGAATCCAAAATTCAAATCATTAACAGAATTTTGATTAATTACAATGAACCCGTAATTTTACTTGGAAGCTCGTTTTTCCAATATATTTCCAGTTGTTGCTTTTTGATCTGGTACTTTGGGTAAATTGACAGCAATTGTTTTGAGACAGAGTAATCTTAAATAGGGGGAAAAATAAATAAGTGAGAGATTTCTTAAACAATGACAATACTTACTTACTTACTTACTTACTTACTTACTTACTTACTTACTTACTTACTTACTTACTTACTTACTTACTTACTTACTTACTTACTTACTTACTGGGTTTTAAGGAACCCGGAGGTTCATTGCCGCCCTCACATAAGCCCGCCATTGGTCCCTATCCTGAGCAAGATTAATCCATTCTCTATCATCATAGCCCACCTCCCTCAAATCCATTTTAATATTATCTTCCCATCTACGTCTCGGCCTCCCTAAAGGTCTTTTTCCCTCCGGCCTCCCAACTAACACTCTAAATGCATTTCTGGATTCGCCCATACGTGATACATGCCCTGCCCATCTCAAACGTCTGGATTTAATGTTCCTAATTATGTCAGGGGAAGAATACAATGCGTGCAGCTCTGTGTTGTGTAACTTTCTCCATTCTCCAGTAACTTCATCCCTCTTAGCCCCAAATATTTTCCTAAGAATCTTATTCTCAAACACCCGTAGTCTCTGTTCCTCTCTCAAAGTGAGAGTCCAAGTTTCACAACCATACAGAACAACCGGTAATATAACTCTTTTATAAATTCTAACTTTCAGATTTTTCGACAGCAGACTGGATGATAAAAGTTTCTCAACCGAATAATAACAGGCATTTCCCATATTTATTCTGTGTTTAATTTCCTCCCGAGTATCATTTATATTTGTTACTGTTGCTCCCAGATATTTTAACTTCTCCACCTCTTCAAAAGATAAACTTCCAATTTTTATATTTCCATTTCGTACAATATTCATATAATTTGTCTTTTCGGTATTTACTTCCAAATCTATCTCTTTACTTGCTTCCAGTAAAAATCCCGCGTTTTCCCTAATCGTTTGTGGGTTTTCTCCTAACATATTCACGTCATCCGCATAGACAAGAAGCTGATGTAACCCGTTTAATTCCAAACCCTCTCTGTTATCCTGGACTTTCCTAATGGCATACTCTAGAGCAAAGTTAAAAAGTAAAGTGATATTAAATTCTAGAAATGGTTATAATCAGAAGTAAACAAATCCCGGGCACCAAGTTACCACGGCGTCTAAATTTTTTACGTTAATCTTGAGTTTCTTTGCTGAGTTAAACATTTTTAAGTCTAACCGCAATATTATTCACAGAATGATAAAATAGTTACTGAATTATTGTTACGAATCATTTATGAGAAATAATATTATGAGATACACTCGTGAAACCGATATGTTTGTAGATTAGTTTTCCTTTGGAAGAGAAAATACATTAACATGCATACTTACCTCTTTGACGGAGCTTCGCAAATGACTTGAAAAAGAGATGAAGACAACTCTGGGAGTGGTCATGGCGCCTGCTTTAATAAGATGTATGTTTAACCATTCTTTTCATTAAGTTAATCCTCCTGCATCTTGACCTCTGTGGGGAGAGTTGATAGTGGAAGATGTCATTCGTCATAAGGTCTTACTGCTTTGAAATCACTCCATTAGCTATTAAAAGAAACATAATATGTAAATTTCCTTTACCGATATGAGCTGACAATTCTGCTGGCAGGCAGATGGCATAACTCGCCATGACGTCTACAGTTATGACCAATTTTTGCACGTCGTACAGTGTCATATAACGAATGTGAAATAAACTGAATTATTATTACTTTTATTATTATTATTATTATTATTATTATTATTATTATTATTATTATTATCATCATCATATTATTATGGTGATGATGATGATGATTATTATTATTATTAGTAGTAGTAGTAGTAGTAGTAGTAGTAGTAGTAGTAGTAGTAGTAGTAATAGTAGTTTGTGTCCGCTAGACTTCTCTCTTCCATTGCCTACAGCAGTGGTCGGCATTTCTTGACTCGCTAGTCAACCCCTTAATGCAGCCGTGTCGAAAATGTAGCCCACGAGCACATTGTGGCTTGCAATGATAGCTGTGCATTTCTCTTACTTCCTGCCTTCCCCAACCCCCACCCTCTCAATCACTGGAATCAAACTCCGTTCCATTTGCTTATTTGTCTCTGACCTGCGAGTGGCGTATCGCCCAATGTCTTTCTCGAAACCATGTACCTCTACATAAACGAAAGTTTCAAGTAGGATGGGAGGACGCATTTTTTTGTTGCCAATATGATGATAATATTAAATGTGTGATTTTTTCACAAGTATTACAAGGAAAACCGTTGTATAACATAAAACAGCATTATACTACATGTCACTCATGAAACATTAAAAGGTGAAGTATTATTATTATTATTATTATTATTATTATTATTATTATTGTTATTATTATTATTATTATTATTATTATTATCTCTGTACGTCGATCCTTTTTCAGCAGCTTAAGAATAATGCCGTTAGATCTTCAATTTAAACTCACAGATTTACAATGTGATGTTAAATGAAAGCTATATGAAAGGACTTGACAAATGTTTAACTTTTCAAATCTTTGCCAAAAATAATTATCCGAAGCTTCGTTTTTTCGCTTGCTCTGTTGAAGCCATGTTCGCTACAACTTACGTTTGTGAAAAATTATTTTAAACAATGAAAATAGTAAAAACCAAATTTAGGTCACGACTGACAGACAAATGTCTTCGTGATCAACTACGACCGGCAGTAAATGACATAATTCCTGATTTTGAAACTCTGTCGCAGAGACATTCTGAAGACAATTAGTAGGTTGTGATAATGTGTCCTATGTTTTTTGTCCATATCTTTCTTCGTTACACGTACTAAACATTAGTTTGTAACCTTATATTGTATAAAATTATATTTAAGTGCTTGACATAAGGAAAATGAAATCCGTTAATAAGTCAGACAGTTGCTTGACTTCCTCTTCGGATGTCCGCCTCCCTCCATAGGTGCTATGCACGCTGCAGGTTACACAGTGGCTCGGCGCACGATGACATGTTTGCCACGGCTGCCTTAATGCATAAGCAAGGTGGAGAGGTAAGGCATGATCTTTCTCTACTTAGCCATCACTTGTTCATTCAAAGCTAAGCAGTTTTGATTTGCTTCGCCTACTACCTTCCCCTTTGCTGTGCATTGCAGGCTGTATTTTGTATGAGGTAATCTTTGCCTGCCACTGACCCACAGTAAGTTACAAATGTTTCGTCAGTCTTTGTCTAGAAGTTACCAGTATATCTTCTTCCATAATGGCCTAACTACACTCCATGTTTTGTTCCCATTCGATGGATTATATCGTATTCTAAATTCAAGATGCCCCGATCACTACACTTCTTATCTTTCATATCTCAGTAATTCATTTCTGACGCTCGTAGTTTCGAAAGTACATTGATAAACCCATCGTTTCTGCTTGAAAGGGCGCCAATAACACTGTTCGTTGGCTTGTTAGTGGCAAGTTGAAATCACAATTTGGCTTAATTGGTCAGTAGTCAATGGCATGCACCGTTTTGAAACTATTCAATTGGCAGTGGTGACTGAGTGCGAACAGCTGAAAACAGAAGAAACATTACAAAAGACTGTTGTTTCTGAAGAAAGAAAAAACAAAGAAATGAGACGATCAACTTTGCAATGTGTACCTTATTCCACTTTGAGTATACACATGATAGAGTTGGATACATCAATGTATTAGTAGTATCAATGCATTAGTAAGCCACGCATTTTTCATGGCACTTCTGCGAGAATCTGCTCCTCCACCAACAAGCCCAGTCTATCCAGCAGGAAAAGTGCCAGTAAAACAGAAATAAGTGCAAGGCTTGGAAAAAATGAAGCAGTAGGCCCTACATCTCTTATGAAGAAGTATTCAGCTGGCCTACAGATAGCAATGCAACGTACGATGACGGAAAAACAGTACATCCCAAGTGAAAAGACTGATTTCTTTTCATCATTCATGATGTTTCTTATTTTTTTTTATAATTATTATGCATTCTGTTTCTTGATTGTGTATGATTTACAGTAAAGTAATTCAAGAATAGCACGAAAATATATGTATGGTATTTGATTTTACTTGTTATAAAATTGTTTCATATTTTAAAGGTCAATAAAACCTTAAATATCCGTATGATACGAATAATTACTTTATAAACCAACAACTGTAATCTAGACTATCAGCCCAAATGCCCGGAATTATAAATTTCCAAAAAGTTTTCCTCTAACATAGTTTTTCTTTTTTTCAATTTCCCACAAATTTACTTTCTTGGCTAATAGCCCTTTAAAAAAATGGTTCATTTAAAAATTGATAGCAATAATTGTACGAATACCTATAATTTCAATTGTCCTAAACTACGTCCATAAACCCACGTGAAACATTTAGGTATCTTCATCGATCAAAACTTAAAATAGAATTTTCATATTAACTACTTATGTCTTAAATTACTACGTAAAACACTGTACAAATTTGTTCAACTGCGTCGCTTTATGCCAGTAAAGCTATTGAGAACAATATTTTTAGCCTCAGTTCAATCTAGAATACAGTATAGAATTATAGGATGGGGGGGTGGATTATCACAGAGTACCATTCGCCCATTAATATTACTACATAAAAGAATTTCAGAATATGTATGGTAAGAACTTTCTTGTGTTAAATTTTAACGTACCTTGTTAACATGTTTCGACTATTTTGAGTCATCTTCAGAACTGGTCGTTGTTGGTTCTGAAGATGACCCAAAATAGGTCGGAACATGTTAACAAGGTACGTTAAAATTTAACACAAGAAAGCTCTTATCATACATATTCCGCAGTGATACAGTGTTGAAAGTTGTGTAATCAAGATGCATAAAAGAATTATTAAAATATGCTTAAGAAGAAAACTTGATCATCCAACTTATCTCATATATAAATAATTTAATTTTTTGAATATCAAGCAAATTTATATGTATACTATTTTGAATTACTACCATAAATATCAAACTAAATTTATATCATCCGATCATGGCCACAACACAAGAAGACACAATATTTCGCTCCCCCTCATGTAATGTACGACTGAAGCAGGTTTAAGGCACAGTTCTAATTACTGTCCAAGATTATATAATGATTTTATAAAGAGGAATCCTAAACTAACATTAAACATACATTTTTCCAAAAAACAAGTGCTTGAACTGTTTTTCAAATTATAATCATGTAAATTCTTATCTTTTATTTCTTTTTTGTCACTTGAACAATATTGTATTCTTAACTTAGTATGTTTATGTATAGGCTATGTACCATTTGTTTGTTTGTTTTTCTTTTTTCTTATTATTTTTAAATTTTATGTGTAATTACAATTAACAGTTTAAGGGGTTACGTACAGCTTATAGGAGTAAAATTTCAGAAATATTCAACAGTTTCTTTCCTCCATTACTATATCTTGTACAATAATGAAAATTAGTATGTATAAAACACTGTCCTTTTGCTATATGATAATCATGTTTTTACGGTTTAAAAAATTATTTATATATATATATTTTTTTTCAAAATACAAAGTTCACTGTGCAGTGATGAAGCGTTTCCTTCATAACTCAAAAAGTATCCAACATTCTGTGGTGAAATTTTTGTGGGTATTTATGCATGTCATATCTACAATATGATGCAAAATTACTTCTCTACCTTTGATAGATTGTCTGATAAAAAATTAATTCGTTTTAAAAAATGGTCAAATAACTAACACAAAATAAAAAAAATATTGTTTATTAAGGAATGTAGTTGAAAGAGCATGATATTGTAAACATGAGTTTCAACAATAAAATAAAAGAGAGAGACCATGACAAAGTTAACAAGTTTATGAGTTATGAAGGAAACGCTTCATCACTGCACAGTGAACTTTGAATTTTAAAAAATATATATAAATATTTTTTTTTAATCGTAAAAGTATTTTTTTCCTATAGCAGAAGGACAGTGTTTTACACATACCAATTTTCATTATTTTACAAGATACAATGATAGAGGAAAAAAATGTTGTATATTTCCAAAATAATTACTGGTGTAAGCTATACCTAACCCCCTAATCACAGTTGTGATTATTATTATTATTATTATTATTATTATTATTATTATTATTATTATTCTATTTATTATTATTTTCTACTTCTATCCAGTTTTCATTATTGGCCACACCCGACCTCAAGCATCTTGCTTTTTCGGATGTGACCCAGTTACATTGCATTTATACAGTAAATTTTAATAGGCTACACAGGCTATTTGACTATTAGATTGGTAATCAAATTCGAATTTTGAAGAATATTCATATACGAGTACCTATTACAATAGTATTGTAAAATCTTTGTTATTGTATGTAATTTTTACTCGCAATAAATATCTTTGTTATATGCAGTGTAACTTAATAAGATACGAACCGAGAACGTTTACGTTATTCTTAATTGTAATATTTTTTTCAAATAATTCCGGTTGGAGGCGTAATTCCATTCACAATAATTGATATACTGAACGAGACATGTGGGAATTACCTGAGTTAAAAGTAATACTGTAACTACGGGTAGAGCTAATCCATAATCGTATGTTGGACTCAACCAGTTCACTACAGGTTAGCTGTAACTGTCATAAAGTCCACGGGAGTGTTTTGAGGAGAGACACAATTATGTATAAGTGACGCAGCCAATTATTATTACATGACATTCGACCTGTGTCGTATAGTGCGTTAGAAGCGATGGGAATACTGCTCACTTATAACCAAACATAATGGACTGCTATTACTTTTATAGTCATTTCTTTATAAGTACTGCCTGCTTGATTCATGTTCTTGTACTGAACTCAACGATTGATATTGCTTGCCATTGCATTAAAATTTGCTTCCTGAATAGTTTTATGAACATTCGCTGATGAAGGTCGCCGAAAGGAAATATATCATTGTTTGACTTCATCTAGATTTTAGAATCTGATGGTTTATTCGTAGGAACTCGCTAGATCGTTCAGAAAGAGAGGACTTTTTTTATTTCAGAAAACGTATTATTTGTCTTTCTTCTGTTAAAAATTATATTACCTTGCTATTGGCCATCTTCAGCACTGGTTGTTGCGGTCTTGGAGCCTTTTGTTTGTGTTTCCTGTTGGGGTGTGTTTGTGTAGTGTAATCTGGAGTCAAAGAGTGTGTGTGTTCTGAAATTGAGTTGTGTGTTGAGAATTTCATTTGGATGCGATTTTGTGTCTGTATATTTCGTATTGTTCTAGTGTGTTCTGCATATGTGGAAGTGTTTTGTAATTTTATTATGGCTGTGATGTGTTCTTTGTAACGTGTTTGAAATGATCTGTCCTATGTAGAAGTTGTTGCAGATGTTACATTTGAGTTTGTATACGTCTGTGTGATTGTATTTGTTTGTTTGTGCGTTGAGATGTTTTTGTAGAGTATTATTTGTTCTGTATGCGATGTTATAATTTAATTTCTTGAATGAGGTTGCAATTTTGTGTGTGTTTTTGTTTTCGTATGCTAGTGTGATGTATTTTTTGTGTTCTTGTGTTTGTGTTGTATTCTTATGTTTCTTGTGATTATGTTTTGTCTTACGTATTATGTTGTCTATTATGTTAGAATTGTATCCGTTTTCTTGTGCTATGTATTTGATTATGTTTAGCTCTTCTTTGTAGTCATGTTGGTTCATTGGTATATTCAGTAGTCTGTGTACAATTGTTCGGAATGCAGCTTGTTTGTGTTGTGTTGGATGATTGGATGTGTTGTGTATGTGTGTTGTTGTGGGTTTTCTGTAGACTCTGAATGTCTGTTTGTTGTCGACTTTTGTTATTGTGATGTCTAGAAAATTTATGGATTTCTAATGTGTAGTGTAGCTTTGGGTGTATTTTTTATGTGTTGATGCAGGTTTTGGATCTGTCTTTTGTTTCCTTTGTATAGTATTATTATGACATCTACGTATCTGTGCCAATACATGATGTTGTCTGCGTGTTTGTTGTTGTCTTTGTTTAATATGTATGTCTGTTCTATGTGGTGTATGAATATTTCTGCTAATATGCTGGAAATGGATGATCCCATGGGTAGGCCTTTGAGTGTAATATTTGTTATTGTATGTGAAGTAATTTTGTATTGTGAAAATGTCTATGATGTGGATGATTTTTATAATGTGTTCTTGTGGTGTGTTTTTTTTTCTGACTTCTCTACTTAAAGTAGAGCCAGCCATAATTTATCTTCGACATTTCCAGAGAATTTGATTATGAAATATATGCAAGTCACAAACAAGTAATTCTCACTTCTTTTGTTTTACTTTCCACAGCAAACCTTTCTAGTAACAAATTGATTCCCTTCTTTCTTTGCTTAAATCTCACAAGCTTTTTCTTCACTGCCTTTCAGTATACGCTATTTCCTCGTAAAACTGATGCGTTGCGATCATTCCAACTATGTTAGAATAATTTATTCTCTTTGATACATGTAAAAGGTAAAAAGGTAAAGGTATCCCCGTTACATGCCATGAAGGCACTTGGGGGACATGGAAGTAGAGCCCCATGCTTTCCATGACCTCGGCACTAGAATGAGGTGGTGATACATGTAATCTTTAAAATTAATTATTTAAGTTATTCATAACTTAATGGAAATAAAACGTCACTATCTGAGAAATAACTTTACATTTTGATATAATATCGAAGAATTGCAAATAATTTTGTGTTGTACTAAATTCTGTGATAATATTTTTCTAAATAATGTTTTTTTGTGATCATTATAGTATATTAATAATACACTCTAGCATCTCACTTCAAGACTAAGGAAGGAAAATTTGAATTCTTTTTAAAGCAATCGCACTTGTTTCCAAGAGTCAACTCTAATGTTTAGAAAACTCTCAAAGGAAATTTAATTAAAAGTTTAATTAAATGTCCTTCCTTTACACAAACACAACTACAATATTACACGTTTTTCATTTTTTACGGATGTTAATGTAAGCTATATTTATTATTATTATTGGCTTAAAATACCTGGCGTGGACCGGGTTTTCCTCTTTGCTTCTATTTTTAAGTGAAGTTATTGTTAGAAGCTCAGCAACTAATAAATTATAGAAAACCAAAACGAATTATATTTACTAAGCCTTTGTTGTCTCTAAAGATGAACCGTTACATAGATTAAGTGAATTAATGGCATTCTTGCTTGATCAAATTACCTGCCAGAGTTAACTCAATTGAAAACAGCAGAAGATCAGGCACCGAAAAGGAAACATTTCATCATAAGCCTTACGTTTACTATTTTTGTTTTTAATTAGCATTGTGTTGAAGTTTAACAAAACAAAAAGAAGCTCCTCGGTCCCTATATGCCCGCTTAGCGTTAACTCAATGTTTTACATTCACCTGAAGCTGTTCTGACATATATTTCATGTAATTTCCTGTTCATGTGTGCTTTTCCTTGACCTTTAAAGACAATTGATAACTAGGGAATTACTTTATTCCCAGTCTGAACACCTTGGGGTGTCATGGTCAGCTAAAATTTACCTCTTTATCGGTCGTACCAAGAAATCAATATATAGTATTTATGAATATATTGTTATAATTTAATACAGACCATTCCAACACAGCTTTGAGGGCTAGGGCGCCCGGACACTGCCCTGTGTCTGCCCAGGGCTGCAGTTGTGGTGGTGTACAAATACATACGATCATCAACTCTTCTCGTTTGTTCGGTGGTATTCTGCAGGCATTGTTGGATTATGCACGTCATTCATTCATCCATATGGTGTACTATCGTTTGTGCTTAACTGCTTTGAATAAGAATCAAGAGAAGTGCGTCGACAATCGGTTCAGGATTTAACCCCTCTTTGGAGGGATTGTATCTTGTTTATCTGACGACAACAATGTTCAGTGTTTAATATGCTAAATCAATGTAGGGCAAAAACGTACAAAATTAAGCGTCACTTTGAATTCAAACATTCTTCATATTATCGGCGAGGAGAGGAAGGCATTAATAACGAAACTAAAGGTCGAAATGCAGTCTTCTTACGACGAAGTAAATATAATTTCAACTAATTAAGTACTCTAAGGGCAATTAAATTAATGGTTAGGTTATAGTAAGTTTATTTTGAATAGTTGTCAACAATGTATGGGAATTATTATAAAACGTTTGTTAAAATTTTAAAGGATTTTCTGTGCGTTTTACTATGTATGTATTTTTTGTATAGCGACAATGTCATTAAAAATTCTTTTTCCCTTCCTTTCACAGTACATTGAGCCAAGTTCCGAAAGAGCTCTCCATGCAACCTATATTGTTGCCCTAAATATCACCAAAAGTACCGGGCCTTTAACGGAAGGAAAGTTTGTAAAGAGTGCATGATTTCAACTTCAGATATATTGTGTCCTTTCCTGGTGACGTTATTTGAGTCAATTAGTCTCTCTCCACAAACAATCTGTCGCCGCGTGTAGGAACTTTGCGAAAACATATTCTCAGTCATGAACCTGAATAAGAGTAAAACTAGGTCATGTTTGTTCGATGTTGCGTTGGAAGCAGTGTTATGCATTCATTCTGCTCAAACAATTTTCCCTGATATAGTTGAAAGGGAAAGAAATAAAAAAATCTAATTTGTCTTCCTAACTACAGAAAAAAGGACAATTTTATTTTGTTGTATTATTTTGTAATGGCCAATTATTGTTGTCATGTTTTAATTCTTCTTATATGTCATAAAATGTACCATCCATATATCTACCTCACTGGCTCACTCTACCCCTTGCACGCGTGTAACCCTCTCAGCGATCGGTATTCCGTCCCTTTCCCACTCACTTGCTATCTCTCTCTGGGGCTCGGCACAGCTCCTCCGAACCCAGGACAACCACGCGGCATCACGGGGACTACCCACTTGGAATGGTCTGGTTTAAGTAACTAGCTACAAACAGTATGTCAAGATCAACTGGCGGTCATGTTAAATTACGATGAATTATTATGTACATATCATAACAATAGCGCTATAGGGCCGAATGACCATTATTTAATTAAAATGAAACCAGACTTTATGTTCACTCTGTATTTAAATGAATTATAACGCATTTCACATTGTTCATCGCAGCATATTCGAAGTCCAGCTCTGTTCTTTTGCGTCTATATATGATAATCGCATAAATGTTGGAGTTATTTAACTGTTCATCATGGGCAGCATTCCACGGGAGAACCGAGATTAAAATTATATAAGCAACATATTTTCAATGACTCTTTAATTGCTGTCTTAATCTCTGAAAGTTAATACAAATTAAGTGGTAGGCCTACAGGACACACGTACGCATATATACTAGGAAAACGTATATTCCTCTTCTTTTAACGAAATAATAGGCCTATAAAATGCATTACAGTTCTTCTATTAATTTATTGTTCATACTTTGAACTTTTATATCTATGAATATGTCCACAGACATATAATGCAGGAGATTTTCTTGAGTACAGCCATTTATATTCAAAGAAAATCCGTCTGCATATTATGTTCTAACCCGGTTTCTCAAAATGGCTTTATGGCCCATTGAAATATTATTGATACGCATCTGTATATATAATGTGTGTGTCAGTGCTGGTTGCCAAGAGCCACTTTCAAAATATTTGGTATTTAGGCTAATGCCTTACAGCACATTGCAACATTTCATATTTGTAACTTTGTGTCATGTCAGTACATAGAAAATTAAACATCATAACAGCTGGTGCAAAAGTTTTGGAAAGTTTCGGCAAAAAATTAAATAAAATATTCCCAAACAGATAAATACATAAGTTTAAATGTTCTTATTTATTAACACAGTTAATATGACTTAGCAAACAATATTGCAATTAATATGTTAGGTTACATTAATATTGTAATTAACGTTTTCGCTAGTTCGGCTCTTCAGACTACAAAAATCATTTAACAATATCTAAATGTGAGTGCATGTCAAAATTAGTGTGTAATATAATATCACAGTCTAGTATATACAGTCACGAAGCTTGAGTTGTGATGGTGCTAGGAACAATAGACTGTGCAGGTATTATTTCGCTTTTCTGTAACGAGGCGATATTAGCGATCCTAGTAGTTAGCAACTATCTATGGATGCATACTTACTACGTATTGAGCTTCGTGACTGTATACACTAGACTGTGATAATATCTCCAATTGCCATCTTCTGCTTTAGGTTACAAAATCCAACCATTTGTTAAAATGCTATACTAATATCTTAATTATATGAAATCACTTACAGTCTACATCATTATCCCATCATTTGTTAATATGAACTACTTTAAAACCTAAACTATTTTACAATTATGTGTTCATGGTTAATGCTAATGTGACTAAACATCTATATTTATGCTTACACGTTAAATGGATTATTAATATTCTTTTCCTTGTTATCATTTACAGAAATTGAACTACTCGTACGTAAGCTATGTATCATCATCTGTATTACTCAAGGTGGGGCAAAATGAACTCACGATTTTGAAATCTATACTACTGACTAACTTGCCATTAACTTTTATTGAAAAACCTAGCAATTAGGAGGCACAAGTTTGCCATTTTTAGGGAGCACAAATTCCAAGTTAATTCGTGAAAACAATGCCCGTCCTGTCTTCGGACAGTTGATTAAAGAACATAGCATAATTTTAACCATGAACTCATATTAATTGTAAAATAGGTTAATTTTTTTTTAATAATTCATACTGACAAGTATTGAGATAATAATGTAGACTGTAAATGATTCCCACAAATTAAGAAATATTATAACATTTTAACAAATGATTGGACTATGTAATCTAAAATATAAGAAGTAAATTAGAGATATTATATCTGCAGTGCCTGGGAATAGTGACATAAGTTAGTTTTCACAAACCTTTTTCGATAATTTATTGACAACTTACCCTGGTTTATGTCGAGTTGATTTTTTTCTGTATGAATTATTGTAATGAGAGAAATACTTATGTCTCTTTTTCCAAGCGAGCAGATGTTCCGTAAGTTGTCAATAAATTATAAAAAAAGGTTTGTGGAAACTGACTTATGTCACTATTCCCAGGCACTGCAGACATCATATCATATCATATCATATCATATCATATCATATCATATCATATCATATCATATCATATCATATCATATCATATCATATCATATCATATCATATCATACCATATCATATCATATCATATCATATCATATCATATATCATGTCAAGTCATGTCATATCATATATCATATCATATCATATCATATCATATCATATCATATCATATCATATCATATCATATCATATTTGTGTGACACTGTAATTTTAACATTCACTCACATTTAGATATCGTTAAATGTTTTTTGTAGTCTAAAGATGCCGAACTGGCGAAAACGTAATTACAATATTAATGTAATGTAACTAACATGATGTAAAATATAAATTACACCATTGTTTCATAAGTCATATTGATTGTTATTAATAAATAAGAATATTGAAATTTAGTAATCTACTTATCGGAAATTTAACTCTGAAATTGTAAGCTAAATACATAAATCTGTCACAAGAACATTGGCTTCACGTTCTCTTGGGATCACATGTCTAGAATTCTTCATTGCGCATAATATTTGAAGAGAACAAATCAGAAATTTATAGACTTGATCAATTAAAGCATAAAATCTGCGAAAAAGTGGAGGCCAACTTCGCGTAAAATGTTTTCAGAAAGACTATATAACACTGGAAAAGTGCTCAAGGTATAGCCGCTATTGAAAATACAATAAGAAAATACGGCAATTAAATTATAATGGTAACCAAGAATTATTCATCGAAAGTGGTCGTTATATTTGAATCATTCTACACATTATAAATACGTCACACAAACTTATGAGCAATATATAAAGTAATTATTGATTTTGCTAATCGTTTGTGTCACACAAAGCCGCAGTGCAGTGTATTGCTATTCACGTTATTTTATATTGAAGAATTTACCTATAAGTTAGTAGAAACTTACCCGAATCAATTGATAAATTTTTAAGAAAGACAATTTGGTTTCGATCCCGAATGAATATTGATATCACGATATATGTAAGTTGTGGACAAACTCCATTTTCCCGCTGTAATCGTATCAATGGTTCTTATAAATTAAGGGATTAGGTACAGCTTACAGCAGCAAAATTTTGGAAATGTTCAACATTTTTTCTTCCATTACTGTATCTTGCACAATAAAGAAAATTAGTATCTATAAAACACTGTTCTTCTGCTATATGATCAAATATTTTTACGACTTAAAAATAATATTTACACTTTTTTTTTTTTTTTTTTTTTTCAAAATTCAAAGTGGTGGCAGTTCACTGTGCAGTGATGAAGCGTTTCCCTCATAACTCAAAAACTATCCAACATTCTGTGACGAAACTTTCTGTGGGTATTTATGCATGTCATATCTACAATATTATGCAAAATTATTTCTCTACCTTTGACAGGTTGTCTGATAAAAAATAAATTAATTTTAAAAAATGGTCAAATATCAGTATTTTCTTCTAACACAATAAATATATATATAAATATATATATTAAGAATGTAGTTGAAAGGGCATGATATTGTAAACATGAGTTTCAGCAATAAAATAAAAGAGAGAGAATATGAAAAAGTTAATAAGTTTATGAGTTATGAGGGAAACGCTTCATCACTGCATAGTGAACTGCTACTGTTGTGAATTTTGAAAAAAAAAAAAAAAATATATATATATATATATAATTTGTTTTAAATCGTACGAATATATATATATTTTTTTCATATACAGAAGACAGTGTTTTACACATATCAATTTTCATTATTGTACAAGATGCAGTAATGGAGGAAAAAATTTTGAAGGGTAAAAGCTAAAAATGGACTTAACCACTTTGGTACCGGGGAGAGAGGGGATGCGTTCGAAAAGCCGACTGCAGGTTGGAGAAAATCATGGCGGAAGGTTTAAGTTTGCACATTCTTCAAAATCTGTTTCTTTATATGAAATGTGACGGTTTATAGAAGAGTTTTAGTGAATGCTTTACTTACAATGTTCTATTTAACTTCCACATTTTTCCTCATTAATTACACATTTTACCGGAAGTGGCGGCTGTAGTAATCGATACACCCACTAACCTTCATCTGCAGAATTTCCTTATTTGGTAGTTTTGCGTCAAATTAATGCCATTCTCCGCAGTTATTCTCTGTCACTCACTCTGTAAATATCATAGAATCTACCTACGCAGACTCGAATCCCGTACTACTTTGTTGAGAAAAACACAACTGACTGAGCTTGGAATTCTTACGAGATGTTGGAACTGATTTGAACACTTGAAGAGATACTTCTGTTACGAAGGATATATAAAAATACATGAAAATTCTCCGCACGTCTCTAGACCTACCTACCTATGCGGTGATCGAATTCATTGGTGCTGTAAGATTGCTTCCCCGTAATAGTTATTCCCTGTAGGAATTGAACGAAGTATTTCTTTAAGGGGTAATGATGTGTCATGTTCCAGATCCAATTACTGCGCGAAATGCTGTACATTGTACCTATACCGTGTTAATGTTACTCAATAGATTTTTGAACATGAATTCCTTCGCAATTTAGGCGTTTAACTCACATGCAGTACATATTAAAGTATCTCACGAGGGAAGCTACCAGACAACAAGTTATGAATACCACATGAAAAATAACAAGTAAGGTACACGAAAATGGACGAATTACACAATTACAAGTTCTCTGAAGTGAATGAACTTCAAGTATTCGCTTAGGGTTTTATTTTGTGAGACTCGAATGATCTTTAATGCCTTCAAAATCGAAGCACGTTTCCATTTGGCTCAGAAAATTAACCTTTTTGACAAATACAAGTATTAGTATTTAGTTATAGTAGCATTGTTAACGATAACGATAAAAGTATGAATGAATGAATGAATGAATGAATGAATAAAGTGCATTTTTTACACACAGATACAAACACATGTACATATATTATGATCCTTCGCACGTGTCTGTACGGCCATTCGTGCTATAACTATGCACTATTTGAATGTTGAAAGAAAAAAAAAGAACACTAATAATAACAAAATAATAAAACAACAATAATTACTATTATGTAATCATCAATTATCAATACCATAATTATCATTATCACAATAATTATAACTAATCCAATTTAAAAATTCAAATAAGAAAAATAAAATTAATGTAAGATATGAAAAAAACCACAGTGAAATTAAATTCAATTCCTTATCAAAATTTCAATAAACATTCCAAATAATAAATGTAAATGTAAGACATAAATAGAAATACGAAAAAAGCACACACATAATAAATACAAAAGAACTAATTATCCCCTAATTAACTTATTTGCGTTCAGTGTCTATACTATTCATTGCACTAATACAGGCTTGCAGAAGTGGGCGCCAATTGTCATAAGGCGAAATACGTCACTCATCCCTTCCTTGCACCCCGCGTCATTGACTTGGTAGGGAACGGGATTTATATTGTGTCTATGTTATGTGATTGCATACGGGTCATAGAGACGTCATTCAACGCCGGTGGACTGTGGACAGGGAACCAAGGCTTTTTCCATACTTACACCCCTCTCTCGTCAGTTTTCCATTCCTGCACTAATAAATAAATAACTCTTCCCCTTATTTCCTCGGCCCTCTCCCCCACGGCCAGTTCCACCCTCAGCTGTTGAACTTTTGCCGTAAATTTCCCCACACTCTCAAATAATTTAGCATTATTTAATATAGCATATGTTGCCAGGTATCCCCTGCTAGATGTAATAAGGACTCTGGCAGGAATCGGTTTCTCGGAGTTTCTGTTGTTTCACACTTCGACAAAATATGATGGGATGTCTCGCCTCTACCGCAAAGAGGACATATTCTCGACCCCTCTTCGTTGACGATTTTAAGCGCCGTCCACGCTCCTAGACAAAACCAGGCTAAGCGCAGTCTGACTTCTCTGCTTCTTCCACAGATGTATAACTCGGTTCCTCAATTTGCTTTGATCACCGAATGGATATCCAGAGCAATCTTATCCCTACATTCCTTTTCTGATGTTTGCCTGTCTATATCTTTGAGGCGCTTCTTGAATTTCCGCCAGACATTTCGCTTATTCCTGCAACCTTCCCCGATTATAAATCCCATGCCTATTTACCACAACCCTCTGTGTGATCTACAACTATGCTATTGTAGTGAGTGATGATTATTAAATTCCGGATTTTTATGTAATACTTATTCCAAAAATATGTACATAAATATGTAACTAAAACCCCAAAATATGTAATATCGAAACTGCACATGGAGTTAAAATTTATTTTATTTTTTTTTCAGAGAATAGCATTGTTTTAAATAAAGTAAAATTAGAAGGTTTATATACATATTTATAAAAGTTACGGTAATAGCTTTGGTGCGATTACAAAATTAATCAAGGCATGAAGCACAATGTCAAATGTGCCACACGATCTTTGTCTATATACAGTATTCAATAATTAAGGTTCATTGGTGATTGGACCATGTTCTTATACGCCGAAAAAATAGATGTGGCTGACAGCAATGTCTTCTGAAGGGTTCCACGTTTCTCGCTGTGGATTTGGCTAACAGTAAGTAAACTGGCTTAAACCGAATTTTTTTTCTAAAAAATTGCTTCGAATTATTTCACGACTTGCTTACTTGCAGTTCCACAGACAAAACTGAGTTTTTATTTTGCGTCACAAATGATGTCCATCGATATCATGAGTAAAAGTCCAACTTTCCGATGTTTCATGAAATTCAGCTGAAATTGCAGTTGATATATGCCACTTTGTACTTAATTTTAGAATTCTGTAAAACATGTTAGAAAACAGTGAAGTGAATGTTGGAATAAAAGGTAAAGCCACTGACTGTCCAATGTAACAAAACGTACGAGGGTCGGTCAGAAATGTTGTCAAAGAAGTGAAACATTATAAAATAACAGTGGCTGCATCACGTTGAAAGAATACTTTTAGACATACTACCGAGATGAGCGCATATTTGCTACCCTCTGGAAAAATGTGATCTGGGTAGACCAAGGGCGAAGTGGAAGGATTCAGTTAGCCTCGAAATGAGACGGCAATGACTTACCCTTGATAGGAAGAAGAATGAGGTGCACTCTATTTTATAAAGCACAAGAAGTGATAACAAAACTCTAAATTTTTCGAAGCCACAGGCATCATAAATAGAATTTTCAAACCATACACGACTTCATAACAAACTAGGTTTATTTTTAACAATTTATTGATCGATCAGCGCATTTAGCGCTATACAGACCACTTATAAATAAAATATAAATACAATACGTGACATAGAATTGAGGTTAGCCTAGATTGGGCTCCTCAGTAAACAAAAAAATTGTTAATAAAATGATATAGGGTAAAGTTGCCTAATGCCGTGATACTTTCTTTAAACTGAATGTCAGTCAAAATTTTGCCGTTCGATCATAGCACCAGACGTCTTTCTCGAAAGAGTCCATCTTTCAGCTACTTTCGAGACATCGGTGAACTTCCAAGCAAGATACCCAATCCCGTGATAGTCAGTGAAAAAAAGATCACGGAATTAGGCATATCACGGCATTAGGCAACTTTACCCTACATAGGTTACTATGAAGATAAATTTTGATTGTAATATGAGGTCCATTGGAAGTCGGCTCTTGATACTGGTGGTAAATGTGGACTTTCTTCCGAGAGAGTAGTGGATGGCGCCTGAAACATTTTCTATATAGGTTGTTATAGAACTTCTTAGCTTCTGAATGAATAAACTATTTGATTGTGTCAATACCAGTTTCTCTGTGTAGCTGGCTGTTACAGACAAACTAGGGACAATTGAGTGATATTCTAGGACTTTATTTTGAAATGACTGGATGTGTTTAATTTCACTTATTGCAGCTTCTCCCCAAAAAGGCCAGCCGTAAAGCAGTAGACGTCGTAATAGAGATGTTTAAAGTAGCATGCAATGTTGTACCTTTAGAGATGATTTCTTGTTGAGGAGCGGATATAATTTAGTGAGTCTTGAGTAGGCCAATTTAAGTTTGTTCTTGATATGAGTTTCCATGATAGACAAGATCTAAGTGCGCTCCAAGATATTTTACAGCTTCATCCTTTGGTTCCCACGCTATCTTTTTATTTTATTGAGTTATTTTACGACGCTGTATCAACATCTCTGGTTATTTAGCGTCTGAATGAAATGAAGGTGATAATGCCGGTGAAGTGAGTCCGGGGTGCAGCACCGAAAGTTACCTAGCATTTGCTCGTATTGGGTTGAGGGAAAACCCCGGAAAAAAACCTCAACCAGGTAACTTGCCCCTACCGGGATTCGAACCCGAGCCACCTGGTTTCGCGGCCAGACGCGCTGACCGTTACTCCACAGGTGTGGACTCCCACGGTATCATGTTGGTTGAAATAGCTGGACGACACAAAGTAAATATCTTTGCTTCGCATTTGTTGTAGTTCGATGCGATGCGCCAATTTTCATGCCAAGAGCATATGATGTTTAAGGCTTCCTGAAGGTGATTTGAGGCTATGTTAAAGTTGCGATGGGTTGCATAAACAAACTAGGTTAAAATTAAATAACACGTTAAATATACTGACACTTCTTTATGGATGCAAATTATTATTTATATATTTAATTATATAATTATTTATTCATTAATTTATTTATATACAATATGTAATAACCACTAATGTAACAAAGGCTAACTTCTTGGTTTTATAAAGAAAGTCAATAATCAGTGCGTCTTTATTTCTTAAGAATTTTTAAAAATAGCCAAGGTTATTTTAATAGACTATTAAAAGCACAGTTCTCATATTTTTATTTAGTAGTACTAGTGCTCGATTATTGTTTTTTATCTTTTAATCAGAGAGTTATTTCCCTCTGTCTTCCAAAATTACTTCACTGTAGCAGAACCTGATCGCATATTAATTTAAGGGTTCAGAACCATAGTGTGCCAAGCGCCATTTATTAAAAGCGGAGAAAGCAAAGGTTAAAATTAAGTGAATATCATAGTTTAATAAAGATTGGCATAGCATTTAGTTTCAATATGCATACTTTATATTAATTGCTATATGCTTAATCAAATTATGGTATTCACTTAATTTTAACCCTTGTTTTCTGCGTTTTTAATATTTGTCGCTTGGCCCACTATGGCTCTGAACCCTTCAATTAAGCTCTCATAGGACGACTGCTGCGCTGCTGCGGTATCAGACAAGATGATTTTTCCGACGCAGCAGAATATGAATTTACAAACCAATTTTTTTTTCGTGTCGTTCTTCTGGAAGATAATTGTTGAAACTATCAATTAAATTTAAAATGTGATCGCGAAGTCATGTAAGATATCTCCTCTACCTAGAAATTTAGTTTAATAAAATTTGTTTTAACTAAATGTTGATTCCTAAATCGCATCATTTTGAAGTGTAGACGAATTACTGTTGAGAAACGAGACAATTTCCTTAAGTTCGCGACAATTCATATAAAATCACGACGAAAGGCAAGCCTAATTATTGTTATTATTCAAAGAAACATTTTATAATTTCGAAGAACATAATAAACATGAACGAATTCCTCGCTAAGCTAGTGTAACAGTAGTGATATGTGCTTGCCATTTGTCTTTGTCCCGAGGTACAAAAACCATCTGGTCTAGAATGAAGCTACATTTCCATTGTAAAGCGTGGAATTCTCTTAATCTTCTTTCTCGCAAAGGTTGTTATAGGCAGAATGAGCTCATTGCTCGGTTATTGTTCATTCCCTTCCCCCTTTTTTGTTTATTAAAAACCAAACAATGTCTGTAATCTAGTAGAAGGCGGTGTAATTGGAAGGAACCCGCTACTGTAAGAGCCGCATCAATTTGTTGTAGCAAACCGCAGGAACGCAGACCTTGAGGTGCCTCTCGTACGCGGTGGTCAACTTCGACCCCTCTTCTCTGCAGGTCCGAACACACGACATCGAGGCGCCAACATATGACGTGCCAAACCTCTCAGATTAATATTATTGGTGAATTACTAATACTTGTGTATATAATGTCACTCCATTGCGAAGACCAAGTTCTAATTTCGAAAAATTTAAGAGGAATTTTTAGTGCGCAGAGCATAAATAATTGGAATTGCTATGCGGTAGAATCGATAGTTTTGTAACTTAAATCTATTGTGAACATAGAATACTATTTACACTTTTACACACTTTCTTTAGAAACAATACGGAAAAAAGATTTTTTCTCGTGTTCCTCGCGAAACCGTTCAACCTCTTGTATATTTTCCTTTTCTAATTTGTACTGTTTCTGGGTGACGAATGGGGTACCGTAAAATGGGGTAACTTTGCATCTGCAGGGATAACTTTGCACATCTATGAAAAACTTCTTATAGGTCTAGAGGTGTTTACGAGAACCAAAGTTATCTGTTCATCACTTCCACCAATAGATGGTATATGTGTAGTCTACAGTATTTTTCCACTGTTCGTGGTCACAGAATTTGTTTATGGTATTTCTATACATGGATAAATATATAATAGGATGCGAAACTGCGGTCAGCACCATCTGGCCGCGGGGGGCTGAAATAAGATGATCAGCGCCCAACGTCGTAGGTGGTAAACGTTAGAACTACGTGTTGGGTACATTACCCAGAGTTCTCTATTTATCCGTTCGAGATATTGCTCGAGGAGACGAGATGGCAGACAGAAACTTGCTAATAAGTGAACATAAAGTGATACGTGTTTGTAATGTTAAACAGTGATGCTTATGGACG
Source organism: Periplaneta americana (assembly GCF_040183065.1). Classification (NCBI taxonomy): domain Eukaryota; kingdom Metazoa; phylum Arthropoda; class Insecta; order Blattodea; family Blattidae; genus Periplaneta; species Periplaneta americana. Next base: position 72,207,206 of record NC_091122.1, on the reverse strand, counting down.
TTGTAAAAATAGTGTTGTTTAATGTATTGTAAAGTAATAGTAATATAATAACTTGAACTATCTAAGTAGTTCTTGCAGACTTTTCCATTGCGCTGTACAATAAATACCCAAAGAATACAACGCAAATTATCTAACCTTTTGCTTTATTTTTTGTCTCTGTCTGGTTATATTTTAATCGGGTAGTGTAAAACACATCGTCTCTTTTATCTTCCTGTTTGCTCCGGTAAGAATTTTCAGTAGAAGATGCTGTGAGGAATAAAACTGTAAATATTTTATTTTAAATTGGGTTAGTTTTGAATATCGATGAGGGTGGGAGGGAATACTTTCTGTACAGTTTAACATTTTCGTCACCAGGTGCGCTGCTAAATGCATGGAATAATTACTCTTTTCGCTACTTGGTGCGCTGCTAGATGTAATAATGACCCTCCCCCCAACAGGTGGCAGCAAGGTCAATTTCTACAACAGCGCCTCTAGTATGTGTTATGGGAAACTCAGTAAGTTTCGCATCCTATTATATATTCATCTATGTTTCTATACCTTAACAACAGAACGTGTGCATAATTTGATTGAAATATAGATCAAATTAATTATCTTTCATCACAGGTGGTGTGCAACAATCTCAAGATAAGTTATACGTGTATCTGTTCCTTATTCATCCATTTAGAGTTTCTAGTTTGTGCAGCTGTTTTGTCGGCAAATGGTGTTACAGAATAATTTTCTAATCAAGGTGAATTTGAGGCTAAATTGGGGTTACTTTCCACAATAACACAAACCAAGATTTTTTTTAAATTTTAATTGCATTATTTTCATTTGAGGACCTACCATGAAGTTTAAAAACGCTTATTATAATTCACACTTTGTATTACAGCTTAATTACTTGAATTTGTTTTTCTTTTTATTACATATTAAAGTCATGCATGGTCTCTCCCTGCCAAAGTTGGTAACAATCTCCAAATATGCCAAAGGAAAATGCTGTGAAGAATACAAATGGAAATGACCTGAAAGGGAGGATATTATGGAATATGAAAAGGAGGATGTAATTGGGAGACTAAATCCACTCAAGAAAGTATCAAGAAAGGACTTGCTTATATTCCATTCCAGAACTTGATACAAAATAATATGTATAATTTTTTACAGTTATTCACGTGCTGTTGCCTCGACTTGTCATTCGAAAGAACTGAAAATATTTTTTAAACAACATGTTAGAAGAATGTGACCACTTACATTGAAATTTTGTGTAGATTTAAAAAAAAAAAGCTTTGTCCGTGTTACTATTTATAGCAGTTTTTGAATCTGTGTTTCCATTTTTTTCTATTCCTGATACAGTATATTTCATTGTTTAATACGTGTATGGTGCAATGTAACACCAGCAGTGGCAAACTTTGCACAACCCCTCTTAAAACTCTGGCAGTGCAAAATAACCCCCAACTATGGGTAACTTTGTACCAGTTTTTGGCAGATTATAAATTTCAAAAGACATTTATTTTAGAAGATAGGACTGGCTAAATACATTCCCGTATACCTCTAGAACGCATAAATGCCCATCTCAAAATTAGACATTTAAAGACTACATTACAGACTGAAAATAAATTTTTAACTAGAAAATGGTGCAAAGTTACCCCGTTTTACGGTAATATAAAAGCGTTCTTTGAAATTATGTGAAGTACTGTTAATCTGTACTGAAGTGAAGTTTTAGGAAAACAAGTTGAGGAACAAGTTTCCAAAATGTGATGATGATTCTGATATCTTAAGAGTATACTGCTAATTTCGGGAGCTCTTTGTGATGTCCTGTATCAAAATGACAACGTGTTCTGGACAGCAGAAATAGCAATAAAATTTTTATTCCGGCTGCATTTATATTCTTCAGTATAATATTATTACTGCGTTATGATGTTCTTCATTAAGCTTCTTTCTCTGATATTTAGGATGCAATACATTGTCAGCGAGAACGTATTTGTTTAGGGATTTTTTTTTTCTTGAGGTAAGGTAGTAAATTGCCATGACCTTCAAGAAGCTTCATATTCAACCACAACCTCACAGATTACGCAACGCTGCACTCTTCTTTTTGGTTCAGTTCGCTCATAGGATTTAGTGATTGGACAGTATCATTAATTTGCCCAAGTAAATCAATGTCATACTGCATAGATTTTATGATGGGTGGCATCTTCTCTTTTCATCATTAGCTTACAGTGAATTAGTTATTGAAAATAAGTATGCGTTTCTATGACAGCACTTTTAATAAAATGTTGGGTTCTAAGTCCTTTGCAAAGATTTTCATTAGCCTATTTGAATAGCTAGGCAAATGCCATAATTCGTGAAGGTGGCTCAATTTTTTAACCATATTTCTTGAGTTATCCGTTACGATGTAGTAATTTACATTTTTTCTGATTTCTTTGCTTTTTTTAAATTTCTCACAACTTCTCTCTTGTTTACGAGTTCCAGAAATGTTAAGAACTTCTAGAAAAATATTTCGCAACTTATCGCTACGATTCACATTATGTACGCGGCGAACCTTAGTATAGTCAGCCTTCGGTTTGGGAATGCGAATAGCTTGAGGGTTAGCGCAATAGACAGTGGAAGGTCGCAGTGCTGGGTCTCTATGCCCTCCTCACGAAACTGGATTACATTTCAAGACAATAAACACTTTTAAGATTGTATTGAAGAATAACTTTGTGAGGAATTCAATCTAATTATCCTGATGTTAACGGTCAGTGACTACATGATAATTTCGTTTTTTACACATTCATTCTGATAACGTTAAATATTCACATTATTCTCGTTGTAATGTCCTCCTATTATCTAGCATTATTTAAAATATTTTAGGCAGTCAGGCAGGCAGAGACAGATAGATGGATGGATGGATGGATGGATGGATGGACGGATGGACGGACAGACGGACGGACGGACAGACAGATCGATGGCTGGATGGATGGATGGATGGATGGATGGATGGATGGACGGACGGACGGACGGACGGACGGACGGATGAATGGAGTATTATTATACATACAAATGTTTTATAATCATAATTTTCTCTAACATCCAATGCATGTGTCATTTGACCGTACGTGCTTTGTACCTAAACCAAGTCCTACTTTCTAGGTTTCACCCCCCTCACATATTATTATATCCAACCACTCTCTAAAAAAACCTCACGAAATATATTAACATTCTATGTAGGCTATATTTACTTAAATGTGCTATACAGTTTCTATTTCATTGTTTAATTAATGATTCAAGATATTTTACGGTTCAAATCATAAGTACACCTAACTCTTGTATACACGTAACTTTCATCGAGCTCAATTTTTTGTAATCTTTGTAACTAGTAAGTTTATTTATATGTATAGGTCTACTTTTTGCTGGTTCAGTGGAGGAAAAGACCATTTGACCTTAACGGTACCAGCTAAAATTCTGTCATTATTATTATTATTATTATTATTATTATTATTATTATTATTATTATTATTTGAAGGATTCAGAGCCATAGTGAACCAAGCGTCATTTACTCGTATTAAAACCAGAAAAAGCAAGGGTTAAAGTTAAGTAAATACCATAGTTTAATGAAGATTGACGTATCATTTAGTTTCAATGTGCATACTTTATAGTACTTGCTACATATTTCGTTAAATTATTGTAATCACTTAATTTTAACCTTTGTTTTTTTCCATGTTTAATAAATGGCGCTTGGCCCACTATGGCTCTGAACCCTTCATTTATCGGAAGAAATCTCAGTCACTAAAGGTCTCCGCCAAAAACAATAATTTTAATTTGGAAGGCGGATAAAGCTATATCTAAGCCTAAGATGAATATAATTATTTAGACATAAAAATAACAGTCACAATATTGATATAAAACGTCGGATACGAAAGCAAGATCAGCAATAGCAATAATAAGTGCGATATTTTGGGACAAAAATATAACAAAAGAAACCATACTGCAAATTTAAAAATCAATTATTCCAAGTACTTTAACATATGGAGCACAAATTTTGCAGTTGAATAAAACTATGATTTTGAAACTGCTTAGTATAGAAATTGACTATTTATGACGCTCCACGAGACATTCTGAATTGATGAAACTTAGAAATGAGACAACAAGAATAGAAATAAAATTTAAAAATTCAATTTTAGATTATGTGAAATTTAAGCAGTTTGAGTGGAATGAATATGTTCGACGAATGCCAGATCAGCAGGTACCGAGAAAGATTCTAGACTGCATACTACCTGGAGGAGAAAAGAGTGGTCGTCCCCAGAAGAACGTGGATGAGGGAAAAAGGTTTAAGAGAATCTGACTGGGAAGATAACACAGACTGGATTAAGAAAATAAAAGTGGAATAAACTTTGAATTCAGGAAGATGGAATGTATACCTGTCCATTGTTATTATCATTAATATTATTATTTATTATTAATAATAACATATTATTATTACTTACTTACTTATGGCTTTTAAGGAACCCGGAGGTTCATTGCCGCCCTCACATAAGCCTGCCATCGGTCCCTATCCTGAGCAAGATCAATCCGCTCCCTATTATCATATCCCACCTCATTCAAATCCATTTTAATATTATCCTCCCATCTTCGTTTCGGCCTCCCTAAAGGTCTTATTCCATCCGCCCTCCCAACTAACATCCTATTTGCATTTCTGGATTCGCCCATACGTGCTACATGACCTGCACATCTCAAACGTATGGATTTAATGTTCCTAAATGTCAGGTGAAGAATACAATGCATGCAGTTCTGCATTGTGTAACTTTCTCCGTTCCCCTGTAACTTCATCCCTCTTAGCCCCAAATATGTTCCTAAAAACCTTATTCTCAAACACCCTTAATATCTGTTCCCCTCTCAAAGTGAGAGTCCAAGTTTCACAACCATACAGAACAACCGGTAATATAACTGTTTTATAAATTCTAACTTTCAAATTTTTTGACAGCAGACTAGATGACAAAAGCTTCTCAACCGAATAATAACACGCATTTCCCATATTTATCTTGCGTTTAATTTCCTCCCGAGTGCTATTTATATTTGTTACTGTTGCTCCAAAATATTTGAATTTTTCCACCTCTTCGAAGGATAAATCTCCGATTTTTATAGTTTCATTTCGTACAATATTCTGGTCACAAGACATAATCATATACTTTGTCTTTTCGGGATTTACTTCCAAACCTATCACTTTACTTGCTTGAAGTAGAATTTCCGTGTTTTCCCTAATCGTTTGTGAATTTTCTCCTAACATATTCACGTCATCCGCAGAGACGAGAAGCTGATGTAACCCGTTCAATTCCAAACCCTGTCTGTTATCCTTAACTTCCCTAATGGCATATTCTAGAGCGAAGTTAAAAAGCAAAGGTGGTAGTGCATCTCCTTGCTTTAGCCCGCAATGAATTGGAAACGCATCAGACAGAAGCTGGCCAGTGCGGACCCTGCTATAAGTTTCATTAAGACACATTTTAATTAATCGAACTAGTTTCTTGGGAATACCAATTTCAATAAGAGTATATTATATAAAATTTCTCTCTTAACCGAGTCATATACCTTCTTGAAATCTATGAATAACTGATTTACTGTACCCTTATACTCCCAATTTTTCTCCAATATCTGTGGAATACAAAAAATCTGATCAATAGCCGATGTATTATTATTATTATTATTATTATTATTATTACTGTATTATTATTATTACTATTATTATTATTATTATTATTATTATTATTATTATTACACAATACTTGTACGCTATTTTGGTGGAACTCCTTGCTTAAGGAGAACAGTTATTAATTAAAGTTTAATTTTTATTACGTACAACTGTATAACAGACACCTGAAAGAATGAACGAAGAGTAGAAAATCTTGCACTGCATGGGCACAATAAAATTCATAGACGATACGAAATTGAATTGAGGTTTAGGAGTGTAGAAGGACAACAAAATATGAGTAGGAGTGGAGAAATTAATCGAAAATGAATTAGTTTGTAGGTAAGGGAAAATATTTGGCGCCTGGGTATGTGAATTCAATATAAAGCAGGAAGCAAATGATATGTCACAATTCCAATTCATTTTTTAAACTTAAACCCATCCATTGTGCATGAAATTGGCAGGGGTAAGAACTTCATGGTCTTCTAGTCATGAAGGGAAACATGAGGCGCTAATGGATAGAACTGAATCGCAACACGGAATAACACTTCTTCTTTAAGAGTTTGACACGAGTAGATCACGAGGACCTGCAGGCCAGTAGATGTCGCGGACGCTGTGACATGTTTCTCCACAATTTGATAGTGGGAGATGAAAGTTTTGTGTACAAAAGTGTGGAGGTGCCTATAAACGTCGCGTGAACTTACACATGTTCCAGTAAGGGCCACCCACGCCGCTGGCTCATTGGTAGTCAGCCCGTGCCTCCGTTCTACATGGTCTTCGGACTGGATCCCATCACTCTTATCACAATGCCTGGGTGGGGGGCACAGGGTGTCCCCCAAACAGGGCGTGCCTCCTGCTTGTCTGTTCTCTGGTCAGTGATGGGAGCGTAGCGAAGTTGTAATAATTCACTTCAAGGATTTGCGAGCTTCAGTGAATCTACACCTTCTTCTCAAGAATGACATGTCTTTTCTTTGCAATTAATAACTTACAGGTGCTCATGTCAATTTACTAAAATATAATCTACCTTAAAGTAAGGATTTAACGTCTACAGTTTCGCTTAACCTTAAAAGGAAGCCATTTACACAAACTTAATATGAATAATTAATGTAAGAGCGAATTAACCGCTGCACTCTCGGAGTGAAAATCATTTACACAGACTTAATATGAATTAATTAATGGCCTCACGCCCACATGCCGAAGCAGAGGTAGACGATCATCCAACAAGAATGGAGGTATCGTGTGGTTAGTACGCGATGATCCCCCAAGCCGTTATAGCTGATTTTCGTTACCGGATTTCACTGCCTATCGTAGCTCCCCAAGTGTTTCACGATTCTGAGTGGGCACCGGTCCCATACACTGGCCGAAATTTCATGAGAAAATTTCTTCCCCCGTGAGGACTCAAACCAGCGCGCATTCTGTAACGCAAGTCCTAGGCAGGATGCCTTAGACCACGACGCCACGGAGTGGGACTCTACGAATGCGTACATACAGCACCATAAAAATTGTAAAGAATATTATACAAGGTATGACAGACAACTAAGAGAAAGGCTAGGGGAGCGTGCAACAAAAGGAATCTAATTTCCGAAAATTATTAGGAATACAAGAAACTATCCAAACAAACAAAAAAAATTAAATTAAAATTCTGAAGAAAATATATTAAAAGAGGCGAAAATAACTGAAGTAAGTTTTATAATTATTATGTGCGCAAAAGAAAGGGAATCAAAGAATCGATACCAGTTAAAAATATATTAATAACCGGAATAATTACAGAGGACAGACAGAAGGATACTTCTTACACTCAAAATTTATATCTGTGTTCAATAAAAAAAAGAGGAAGCTAGCATTATTGAAGAAGATGGGTGCACAGAGATGTTCGAAATAACGGCTAGAAGTGTTCATATCCAGGCGATATTTTTATAGAAATATAAAGATAGGAGGTACCATACTTAATGTGAATTTTTAATATTATAATATATAAATAATTATTCCAAATGTTTGATAATCGGCAATCATAATCCTGATATACAAAACAGGTGACAAAAACGGTGCGAACAATTACACAACTATCAATCTCATATCAGTTATCTGCAAAATAATGAAACATCTAATCGTACAATAAATTCAGAACTTAGAAAATAATAAATGGCTAAACAAAAGTCAAGACGGCTTCAGACAAAGATTCTTATGTGAAAGTCAAATCACATCCTTAATCCAAGTTTTATTCAATGAAATTGACAAAGTGGAATAATAGATGGAGTTATGATCGATTTCGCTAACATTTTCGACGTAATACTTCCCGAAATATTATTAGGAAAATTAAACAGATTCCAATAAACTTCGAGTAATAAAATTGATACATAAATTCTTATAAAACCGACCCTTATGGCCAGGCTATAAAATAAATGTCGGAACTTGGAAATGTAACTTCAGGAGTACCGCAAAGCGAAGTTCAGACAGCCCAAATGAGGTGTTCACAACCAGAGTGGACCAAGTCCATCTGGAATAGTTCTGAGATATTGAGTCTTAAAGTTCCTGGCTCACGCTTAGCAACCTTCCCCTTCCATAGGAAATGCTGCCCTCTGTGGAGTAACAAATGAGTTATGGACTTTGTTTGTTATGGAAATGAATAAATCTAAGTTTCCTTCATCCGAGATTGTATTAATCCACAAACTGATCACTGGTGGACTTGGTCCACTCTGATTGTGAGCCTCTCAAATATCAGTCCAGACGTGTGGGAGGTATTTAATGGTTTCGCAGGCGGAATCAAGGGTATGTATTAGCGTCCTGTGAATGTCTTCGTGTGATAATGTTATGTTAAACATGTGCAATCAATCTGTTAATTATTTCTTTTCTTTCGGCTTTCCAACGGTTCTTATAGCCACGTTTATCAGTGGATAGCGTTTTATTGAGTCGTTTGCTCTTCTTATAGCCCCGATATTATTTCTGAATGGGAAAGTTATCTCCAGCCCCTAAAATTAATTTTTCTTTCATTCGGAATAAGTACTTTTAAAGAACAGACAGCGTAAAGTTTTAACACAATTTATTAATTCATTTAAAGATATTTTGAATATGTAACTCCAACGACACAACCATGAGAGCGTCACAAACTGGGTAGATCAACAAAACCTTGGATTCAGACTATGGCAGATCACATGGTTTACGACAGAGGTATTCAACCTATGGTAAGCGTACCCCCAGGATTACGCGGAATTATCTCAAGGGGTACGAATCCCACTGACTAGATATGTAAAAATACTGCCATATTTATTTTATTATATTTGTTGATAATTAGGCCTATTGCAGTTTATATACTCTTTTTTATAATACCAACTATTGTCTTTGATTGATTCAATTATATTTTACATATTTCATTAGATGATTACTATTATTACTGCGTCAAGAACTACTGTATAATAATAATAATAATAATAATAATAATAATAATAATAATAATAATAATAATAATAATATTTATTTTGCATACATCAGTCATAGATTTTTGGTTTTTTCTTACACAATTGCAACGCAGTTTGCGGTACGAAGGTAAAAAAATGTATTTTGGGGGTACATTAGCAAACAATATTGAATACCACTTCTCGACAACATAGCAGATAGACGACAAACCGCATGTAGTTGGACCATATCGACGTACTGTATCTGCTTAATGGAACATGTTATATTCATTCTTGTCTCACTATGTTTCACTTTTGCTGTCACGAGTTCCAATTGAATGATTACCGAAGGCAGGATTCGAGCTTCTATAGGCACTTCTGTGGAACATTCTGTTTCGATCAATTGCATATTTCCTTTTCAAAGTTGTTTTAACTACTGTAGAACGTTCTAGAATCATCTGGAATCGGAGTTCGAAATTAAAGAGCAGTACGAAAAGAGAAACCGGGAATCGAACTCTTACAGGCAGTCGAAATATTTATATAGCTCATTGTTCTAGCTGAGAGTATCTTGAGAGATCCGTGTATTAGAAATTAATGTTTCTTTCCTCAAAATACGACACGACACGACATACATACATACATACATACATACATACATACATACATACATACATACATACATACATACATACATACATACATACATACATACGTGTATGTATGTATATATGTATGTATTTATTCACACTGCAATGGGTATATACCCGGTGGCAGTGGTAACTAATTACACTCAATAATGACAATAATAAACATATTAATTAAAAATACAATTAATAATAATACTAATAATTAATAATAACAATAATTAATAATAATAACAATAATAATAAAAATAATAATAATAATAACAGGGAATATCCTAAATTAAATGAAGCACGATCACTTAAAATAACATTTAAAATAAATCTAATTTGTATCCTAAACCTAAGTTCGAACTAAAACCCACGAGTATGATATGTTCATATCTGCACAAGTACCTTTCAACATTACACTCATTTCGCTGTCAACTCACTCAATGCACTGGAACTACGACACATTTCACTGATTCTATCCTGATTTCACTAACACTTCAAAAACATTTCACTGTTCAAAAACTTTGCACTGGCACTATAAACTATAAAGCTTCACTGACAGGAACACGTTTCACTTACACAACACACTTCACTGACACAACACACTTCACTGACACAACATAATTCTTCACTGATACAACACTTCAATAACAAAATATCATTTACACCCATTAAATACTGTGTATAATTACCGTCTATTAGTAAAGTCCTTAAGCCTATTTTAAATACATACATACATACATACATACATACATACATACATACATACATACATACATACATACATACATACATACATACATACATACATACATACATACATACATACATACAATTAGTTTTTCTTTCATGTCTTAATTGTGAATTTCGCCCATTAGGCTTCCAGAACAATAAGTATAAGAAAAAGAAGAAAAAAGTAAAAGTCATTCACAAATAAAATAATATAGAAATGAATTTTAAAATGTTGTTGTAAATGGTAACAATTAAATTACTTTTATTATCATCGCCAACATCATGGTTCAATTCAACGTTCCGGTGGTTAATTATGTTCTCACTTTTTGATAAATTTTAATAGGCACTTTGGCATTCATATGTAGAATAACTCTGCGATCATTTAATCACATTGCGGTTACGACAACATATCCCTAAAGTCAGTCAAGGCGACCCGATTGTTTCTGTTCATTTCACTAAAAAGTAATATAACAATACGTAAACTAATATTAATACTAACATAGAAGTACAGATAAAGCAAATTCAATCCGTGGCGTGAACAGCCCATGAAGATTCAAGGCTGACCAGACGGTTAGGCCTACTGGCCTCACATCCACATTCATTAGCAGAAGTAAACGATCATCCAACCAGAACGGACGTGGTTATCACGATGAACTTCTCATCCGTTATAGTTGGTTTTCGAAACCGAATTTCTTTACCTTTCATAGCTCCTCAAACGTATCTTGATGCTGTGTGGGGCGCTAGTCCTATTCACTAGCCGAAATTTCATGATAAAATACATTTAAAAAGGGCACACAAAATTAAATGCTGAAATGAAATGAAGGTTAAAATAAATAAACAATAAACTGAAAATCTTTCACTTACATGGCTTATTGTAGACAGCTCTTGGTGAATTTATGACACCAAGATAGTTTCCAGTTTAACACAATGCTGGGATTTTTTCAGTTCTGATTTGGATGCTGATGTCATTATTCAACTAACCACAAAGAATATGGAGTTCGCTGAACTTTACAATAGCTAGCCCACGCTTTCTTGTCTGGTCTTTCCTAGAATAATTCTGTTATAGTCCAGAAACAACTTAAATGATGCGGAAATGTTCAATATTGTCACAGTCATAAAGATGTCTGAGCACTAGCTTACAGTCCATACACGTCATCTGGAGGGCAGAGTTTTGACATTTCAGTGAAATAGGTTTAGCCTACGTGAGTACAGTAATACTCTGTAATCCTCGGTCTTCCCTTTTGTTTCGTCAGTATAACCTTCCCTGAAAATATCGGTAGTGTGTACCCTGATTTATTTCGTCTTAGAAAAGAGGACAAAAATTAAACATTTATTTTCTTTGTATTCTTATTCGTTTTGAAACCTCTTCCAAATAAGTTCGCTGGTTACAAAAGCCCCCGTGGTGTTACAGTGAATAATGGTCTATCTCCATAATTCGGTTTTTGTCGACCTGACACACAGTGAAACTCACATGACACGGCGACAGGACCCCAACTGAAGTAACCAAAGATAATACCATATCATTATTCAGTACTAAGAAACGGATTTTTATGTGCTGAAAAAGAAATATTTAAGACTTGATAAATTGCAATTTAGGTCTTTTAGGAGTTTATACAGAAATAAAACAATTAATTATTTTATGCTCGGCCATGCCGAAATGTTGTAATTATACACCTGGTAGTAGCCCTTTAATGCACCTCATTAAAGTACACCAATTCATTATAATTCAGTTGTTCAGCCAATGAGAAATCACCATTGTACCATTATAAAAGCGCAAGTATCGATTATTCTCGGATATGCAATCGAAAGACAACTAGCGAAAAGTCACGGAGGCTGGAAATCCAATACTGTCGCAGAAGGTTATGTTCTGTTACTATAATAATTAGCGTTAATTGTAAATAATATTCAAATAAATTCAATTTGTCATCTCGTTTTTCAATTCTAAATCAATTTCCAGGTTATATCAAGACTAATGTTCATGTTATTCTCTAGATTATATCGAGGTCAATGACATTCTTTCTCGGAAAAAATCAATACTTTCGCGTCTGCGCACATCTCACAATTTAGAAGGTCAGTTCCCCTCCTCACTTACATAACCATAATATGAATACTTATGAATAATTTCAAGTTAGAAATATGGTCGAGCATAAAAAGTCGTATGAAACTTGCCTATAATGGTAATTAAGACGCTCGTATGAAAATTATGAAACTCGCTTGCGCTCGTTTCATAAACAAACATACTCGCGTCTTAATTACTACCATTATAGGCTCGTTGCATAATGTACTATTAATTTTAGTACAAACAGGTAAATATTCCATTTCAGGTGGAATTTATGTAAAAAGAGTCAGAATAGAATAGAATAGAATAGAATAGAATAGAATATTTTATTCTCGCTGGCAGAATTAAGGCCATAAGGCCTTCTCTTCCATTCAACCAGCCTTAATCAATATAATAGTTAAATACATATTTAAGTTTTGAATATTTACAATACACTTAAAAGATACTCGAGCAATATTCTTATTTAAATTGAGATAAAACCTACAAAATAAAGTAATAACTTAATTTATGAGCTAATGTAACTCAAAGTCAGTCTATATGCAATATGCAAAGAATTATAATTAAGTTGAGGTAGCTAGCTGGTTAAAATGATGAGAATTAATTTAATAGAAGTTTACTAGAACTATGTAATAGGGAGCAAAACATAAATCTAAAATATATTGATATAATGAGAATATTAATGTAATGAGTTGATCTGACAATAAATACTACTGAACTGAAGACTCAAATTATATCATTTAAATAGAATGATTGTTGATGGGTCAGGAAATTAAGTAAAAATATTCTTTCTTTCTAATACCAATATGGGACGAACTTGCCAAAACAAAGTCTGTCCACGAAATTTTTTTAAATAGCATTTTTGTATTTTTTGGTGATTTTTGCATTTTTAGTAGGCCTACTGGTATTTTTATTTTAAATATACGGTACTCAAAATAACAAAAATGTGCTTTTCAGGTCCAAACATAATTTTTAGAAACTTATAGGTGTTTGTGATTCTTTTAGCCGTTTTAGGTCCTATAGAATTGAAGGGTTCAGAGCCATAGTGGGCCAAGCGCCGTTTATTAAAAACGGAGAAAGCAAGGGTTAAAATTAAGTAAATACCATAGTTTAATGAAGATTGACATATCATTTAGTTTTAATGTGTATACTTTATATTACTTGCTATATGTTTCCATTTAATTATGTTAATAAGTTCATTTTAACGCTTGTTTTCTACGGTTTTAGTAGTTGGCGCTTGGCCCACTATGGTTCTGAACCCTTCAATTTTAATAGGGCATGTAGCACGTAAAGGCGAATCCAGAAATGTATACACAGTGTCAGTTGGGAGACCGGAGTGAAAAAGACCTTTGGGAAGGCCGAGACGTAGATGGGAGGATAATATTAAAATGGATTTGAGTGAGGTGGGATATGATGATAGAGATGGATTAATCTTGCATAGGATAGAGACCGATGGCGGGCTTATGTGAGGGCGGCAATGAACCTTGAAAGCCATTTGTAAGTAAGTAAGAATTTTAATAGGGAGATCCTTTATCCATGAAACGTATAGATATCTGAATAACGTCTAGGACGTAGAAAACAAAATAGACAAGGAATTATAAATCCGTTCCCTATTCATTACATTGGCAATGGGTTCGAACCCCAGTTCAATGGATTAGCGGGTAGACTTTTTTTAAAACTAAAAAGAATATCAGATAATCTTACGGTGTATCCTCGGACTCACAACGCTGTCACGAATTTCACAAAAGTTAAATAAATATCTAGTTGATACAGTGTCGTTAAATAACTTATTAAAAAGTACTGTAAATTGGTATCATTAATACAGCCATGTACCACCGGCGTGGCTCAGTGGTTAAGGTACTTGCCTGCCGGTCTGAAGTTGCGCTCGGGATCGGGTTCGATCCCCACTAGGGCTGATTACCTGGTTGAGTTTTTTCCGAGGTTTTCCCCAACCGTAAGGTGAATGCCAGGTAATCTATGGCGAATCCTCGGCCTCATCTCGCCAAATACCATCTCATTATCACTAATCTCATCGACGCTAACTAACCTAGTAGTTGATACAGCGTAGTTAAATAACCAACTTAATAATAATAGTACAGCCATGTCTTAAACAGGATTTCAACCCAGGACAGTGGTTTCCGGAGAACATTAATACAGGCATAACCGTGCATTATTCCGCGCCTGTGGCCCGAGTACTAGCGCGCTAGTCTTCTATCCAGGAGTCCCGGGTTCGATGGCAGGCCAGATCGTGATGGAATTTAATAATAATAATAATAATAATAATAATAATAATAATAATAATAATAATAATAATAATAATAATAATAATAATAATTTATTTTAGCTGGCAGAGTTAAGGCCGTAAGGCCTTCTCTTCCACTCAACCAGCAAAAAGTATACATACATAGCCTATGTATGAACTTACAAGCTACAAAGAATTCAACAATTTCATTAAGATAAGAGTTACAAGTATACAAGAGTTATTTATTAATTAAAGAGCAAAATGCAATGAACTATTAATTAAACAATGAAATACAAACTGTATAACAGAATTAAGCTAGGATACATAGAATGTTAATATATTTCAAATAATGTTAGATAATAGAAAGAGATTATTATGAGACATTTTGAAAATACAGCGCTAGCAGGATGATGTCTAAAGGAAGAATTAACAATGTAGTCAGTGATAGTTTGTATGATTGGAGTGAATTGCTAAGTATTTGTGGTGCACTAAACAGATAGTTTTTCTCGGAGTACTCCTGTTTCCCTCTATCATTCTACTAATACTCTCCACTTCTCACTCATTTAATCAATCATCTGCAATAGTAAAAATAGGCCGAGGTGAAGTCTGGTGGTAGTACGGGCTTCCGATGCTTATATAGGGAAGGACTGGGGCTACGAGAGCCTGAGGCTTTTCTTCCGACAACCATGGTCTTCGTCTTGTTTGCATTTATGTTCACAGCTATCCTTTAGTTCCAATAGCATATGTTGCATATATTTAAAATAAAAATACTGGTACACTAAAAACACAGCAAAAATGCTCTTTAAAATGTAAAAAATGTATCTTACAGACAAACACAGGTCTGGCTAGTTCGTTCCATATTGGTCTTAGGGCCGTTTAAACCTAACGTTCAGTTTAAACTCCAGTTTTTCGTTCTGCTTCCTATTATAAACCTTAACTACCAGTTAATCTTGAATTAACTTGAGTTTAACTTGATCGGCAGTCCTCTGCCGTTTAAACTGCAGTTCAAGGCTCATCAGTGCAAGATGACAGCTTCTGCTACACATATGGACATTACAGATGTTTTCCGAAAACTTATGAATGACGGTGAGAAAGTGATCAATATTACTGAACGACCACGGTGGCCAAGAACTTTTCGAAATAGAGTGCACCGCTTTGAAATATAAATGAACGTAAGTTTTAAAACAGATTCAGGCTTTCGAAATAAACAGTCCTAATCTTCAGAATAAGGCTTTACAGATCCTAACCTTGTTTCGAAAAATTGAAACTCGAATGCCTACAACTTGCATTTAAAGATTATTTGAAAAGGTAAACGATTTCCTTTTCAATTTTGAAAACATTCCGTTGAACCTCTGGATCAGTTATTGTATAGTTGCGCTGCGCTATTTTTCCTCTGGTAACGATGGAAGATTTCGGATGTGTCCATAAATCTACTGTAAGCCTATTGCGCATTGTACTGTGTGTGGCAGACAGTCTCCTGGTAAAATGATTTACCATGAAATATTGGGGTCTGCTTTATAAACACACTAGCAATATTACGTAAAAATGCTAAACACATAAAAATAGTTTTACTATTTGACAGATTTCTGTTTCACAAACATTGCACAATAGTATTATAGTCCATTAGTCAGCTGATTGTGTATGGAGTTCTGTCGCTGATGGTCATGCATTGTTTAGTCTGGTTGCAATGTGTTTGGGGAGTACAACGTTGGTAGCCAGCATTAAGAAGCTATTTGAGGTTAAGTCTGACAAGCATATTGAAGTAGGCGGTATTGGTTCCCTACAGGTTTTTTTTATGATATTTTCTTTGTTATCGGAGAACAAGTATATTTCTTAATGAAGATTGTTCACGAACATCGACCATTTTAACAGCAATAACATAATAAAACAGCAGGGATCGTGTTCTTTTCTTTCCTAGCAGTAATACCAATCATATTCCACTACAGTTTAACTTAACCGAGACTGTAATACGGCGCATTGAGTTAAACTCTCGGTTAGGTTTAACTATGGTTTGACTCAATCTTCAGATTAATAGTATTTATAATACCGGGTCTTAGAGGCGAAGGAAAGAACATTTAACTAATTTCCTGGAACGAAGTCAGTTTGGAAAAGTCTATCCTAGCATAAAAGGAGTGATAGGTTGTTCAGGTTAGGTAAATGCTTACAAATGAGTTTTCGAGCCAATACACCCCCGTTATGCGAAGTGGAACTGCTCAATCAGCAATCAATCACTTTCACTGATAGAATTTGAGTATTCAGTTCAGTAGACTAGCACTCATTGTCAGCGCCAGTTCTTTGGACATATATTCCACCTAAAATGAAATATTTACTGAAGTTAAAATGATTAAATGTTAATTTTATATAAACTCCCAAAAGTCCTAAATTCCATTTTATAAAGTCCTAAATCTCTCGTTTTTAGAACCTAAGAATTCGTTCCCTACTCGTGGCGAAACAATATTTCTTGCATTTCATCATGTAAACCCAATTATTACAAAAATAAGTCATTAGTAAAATTCCTAATACGTTAGATAGAGCTATACCACTCTTGCATTTAATAGTATAATATGACACTGTTGGATTATTCGAGTCTTCATGGCTCATAAGTTGATGCCCCTGTAAGTGCAGGAGCGTAGAGAAAGCAAGAAGCAGTTATGGCCGCGTGTAGAATATTATTTGCACCTGATCGGCAAAATTATCGATAGAGGGTTCTTGCGATAAATAGTAAATTTGGTCCCAGCTTCGACTCCAAGGAATCTTGTGTTGGTCAAATAAATATGGGATCTCGAACAAGGCAGAGAGCACTAGGGGTTGCTATGAGCAAAAGAAAACGTATATTCTTGAATATAGTTTAATAGTAATAATAATAATAATAATAATAATAATAATAATAGAGACAATGGTAGAGCTGGTGGTGACGGTGTTTGTTGTTGTTGGTGTTCCGTGAAATAAAATTGATATGACATTTCAAATAATAAAATTTTGACTAATTTTCGCAAAGAGGATTGCTAAAGATTAGAGTACATAGTGAAAAATTATTTTCTTCATGATAGTGTGTTTTTTCGTCAATACAGTACGAGGTCGCCACGATTGAAAGTTGATTTTACTGAATTCAGAGTTGCCAACCTAGATAAGTATATTGAAATATTACAAATAACTGCTCTAGAGTTGTAATGAAAACCACTGTTTTCTATGCATGCTTCAATCCTACAATGCTTGCAAAATTCATATGCAAAAGGCAGTTTTAAATAGTAGGGTAAAGTTGCCTGTTTCCGTGATACTCCTAATCTCGGAAATACTTTTTTTAAAATTGAATGTCAGTCAAAGCTTTGCCGTTCGACCATAGCGACAGACATCTTTCTCGAAAGGTTGCATCTTTCGCCTACTTTTGAGACATCGGTGAACTTCCTAGCAAGATACCCAACCCCGTGACATTCAGTGAAAAAAACGTATTACGGAATTAGGCAACTTTACCCTACCACATTATACGACACAAATCACTGCATTTGAAATATATTGAACTTTATTTAAACGATTCAAACTTCACTTAACAAAATGAAATAAAAATTATTCCCATTGAACACGAAATATTACATGTACCTATTTAGGTACTCATTCACATAGAATTTGATAGTGAAGTTTGTACGTTGGCCAGACAGCTAACCTTCAGACAGCTGTTCATAGTGTAATGTACGTACTGTACATTAAGAATTTTAAAAAGATACTGTACAATACATGTTTGTGAAGTGCATTACAAACTCTCGGAATTCGAAAAACTCGCTGTGGTCGTTTTCAAACTTTTTCTCGATTTTGTAAAAAGCACTTCCCAACTTTGTATCGTAATATAATATATTTGGCACCGTTATAAAACATTATAAGTAATAACTTACATTATAGAATGGACAACTCGTGCGTTCCTTTTCTAAAGAATGTTACGATGAAAGATACAAAATGATCTGTCTGTATGTGGCTGTGTTGGAAAAAAAAGAGCAGCCGTGGCGAAAATGTCATCGTGCGCCGAGCCACTGTGTAACCTCCAACTTGAATATACTTTTATACAGTACAAGGCTACAAACTAATGTTTAGTACGTGTAACGAAGAAAGAAATGAACAATGAAACATAGGACACATTATCACAACCTAAAATTAACTTTCTTCAGAATGTCTCTGCGACAGAGTTTCAAAATCAGGAATTATGTCACTTACTGCCAGTCGTAGTTGATCACGAAGATATTTGTCTGTCAGTCGTGATGTAAATTTGGTTTTTACTATTTTCATTGTTGAAAATAATTTTTCACAAATGTAAGTTGTAGCGAACATGGCTTCAAAAGAGAAAGCGAAAGAACGAAGCTTCGGATATTTATTTTTTGGCAAAGATTTGAAAAGTTCAACATTTGTCAAGTCCTTACATCTAGCTTTCATTTAACATCACATACTAAGTAGTAAATCTGTGAGTTCAAATTGAAGAGCTAGCCGCATTATTCGTACATTTTCTGAAAAAGAATAGACGTTTAGAGATGATAATAATAATAATAATAATAATAATAATAATAATAATATAATAATAACACTTAACCTTTTAATGTTTCATCGGTAACATGTAGTATAATGCCGTTTTATGTTATACAACCGTTTTCCTCATAATACTTGTGAACAAATCATACATTTAATATTCTCATCATATTGGCAGCAAAAAAATGCGTCCTCCCTCCTACTTGGAACTTTCGTTTTTGTAGAGGTATATGTATTTGAGAGAGACATTGCGATGATATGCCACTCGCAGGTCAGATACAAATGGAACGGAGTTTGACTCCAGTGGAGTGAGAGGGTTGGGGTTGTGGTAGGTAGAAAGCGAGAGAAATGCATAGCTACCTTGCGAGCCACAATGTGCTCGTGAGTCAGATTTTTGGCCACGGCTGATCTAGAGTATTCTACTTTGAAGCAAGTATGGCGTTGTCATAACAATTCAAAGAAAAAACAGAACTGAAGATTAAATGTTAGTTTTCATAACCATTGCTTAGAAAACGCAGAGATTAACTCCGATTGACCCACTGTAAATAGGTAGCCGCTATACCAGCCGCCTCTGTGTCCTAATTTTTTTTATAGCCATAACAACGATCTTAATCATCCGAGGAGATTTCCCTCTTCTGTCCGCATTATCCCAATCGTCAGGAATCCGGTCTTCTCCTTATGGAGAAGTATAAATATAAATTATGTGTTTTACTCCTTTCATGTCTCAAATTCTTAGTAAAGATGTGTCTCACCTAACTGTTCGGAGAGTGGACAGCTCCTCTACTACTAGTCATTCAAAACTCCTTCAACTTTCCATCTACATTATGAAAATATACTTGGATATCTGATGTGAAGTCTGTAATAACCTAATTACATTTTAAGTTGTTCTGGCGGTCTCGTGAGACCGACCTCAAATATGCCAAAGGGCAAAGAATAATCAGTGAGGCATTAATAAGGAATGCACATAGGCTGCGTGTGTCCTGAATAATGATACCAATATGTGATCACTTCTTGTGATGTCCAATGGGTAGCTTCCATTTTTCAGAACGTAGGCCCAACCACAGTTCATAAGTTAAACGAAGGCTCCTCAAAAAATATATTGGGGGCTCACAACCAGAGTGGACCAAGTCCACTTTTGAACAGTTTGTGGATTAATACAATCTCGGATGAAGAAAACTTATTTATTCATTGCCATAACAAACAAAGTCCATAATTCATTTGTTACTCCTCAGAGGACATTTCCTATGGAAGGTGAAGGTTGCTAAGCGTGAGCCAGGAACTTTAAGACTATTCCAGATGGACTTGGTCCACTCTGGTTGTGAACCCCCCCCCCCCCCATATGAGAGTTAGATTCGGAATGTGTTCTCTGAAATTTGTGGTTAGATAAAACACTTGAGAAATAAGTTTTCTTGTAACATATTATTTATTATTTCCATAACGACCATTTTATATTTAGATATATTTCCACTTTTATAGTTTATTGACAGTTGTTATTAAGATAACAATATTCAGCGTTAGTTGTTTATTGAGACACCAGTATCCGGCGTTAGTTGTTTATTGTGATACCAGTGTCCAGCGTTGGTTTTTTTATCGTGATACCAGTATCCAGCGCTAGTTGTTTATTGTGATACCAGTGTCCAGCGTTGGTTTTTTTATTGTGATACCAGTATCCAGCGTTAGTTGTTTATTGTGATACCAGTGTCCAGCGTTGGTTTTTTTTATTGTGATATCAGTATCCAGCGTTAGTTGTTTATTGTGATACCAGTGTCCAGCGTTGGTTTTTTTATTGTGATACCAGTATCCAGCGTTAGTTGTTTATTGTGATACCAGTGTCCAGCGTTGGTTTTTTTATTGTGATACCAGTATCCAGCGTTAGTTGTTTACTGTGATAACAGTGTCCAGCGTTGGTTTTTTTTATTGTGATACCAGTATCCAGCGTTAGTTGTTTATCGTGATACCAGTGTCCAGCGTTGGTTTTTTTATTGTGATACCAGTATCCAGCGTTAGTGGTTTATTGTGATACCAGTGTCCAGCGTTGGGTTTTTATTGTGATACCAGTAACCAGCGTTAGTTGTTTATTGTGATACCAGTGTCCAACGTTGGTTTTTTTTATTGTGATACCAGTATCCAGCGTTAGTTGTTTATTGTGATACCAGTATCCAGCGTTGGGTTTTTATTGTGATACCAGTATCCAGCGTTAGTTGTTTATTGTGATACCAGTATCCAGCGTTGGTTTCTTTATTGTGATACCAGTATCCAGCGCTGGTTTTTTTATTGTGATACCAGTGTCCAGCGTTGTTTTTTTTATTATGATACCAGTATCCAGCGTTAGTTGTTTATTGTGATACCAGTGTCCAGCGTTGGTTTTTTTATCGTGATACCAGTATCCAGCGTTAGTTGTTTATTGTGATACCAGTGTCCAGCGTTTATTGTGATACCAGTGTCCAGCGTTGGTTTTTTTATTGTGATACCAGTATCCAGCGTTAGTTGTTTATTGTGATACCAGTATCCAGCGTTGAGGTTTTATTGTGATACCAGTATCCAGCGTTAGTTGTTTATTGTGATACCAGTATCCAGCGTTGGGTTTTTATTGTGATACAAGTGTCCAGCGTTGGTTTTTTTTATTGTGATACCAGTATCCAGCGTTAGTTGTTTATTGCGATACCAGTGTCCAGCGTTTATTGTAATACCAGTGTCCAGCGTTGGTTTTTTTATTGTGATACCAGTATCCAGCGTTAGTTGTTTATTGTGATACCAGTGTCCAGCGTTTATTGTGATACCAGTGTCCAGCGTTGGTTTTTTTATTGTGATACCAGTATCCAGCGTTAGTTGTTTATTGTGATACCAGTATCCAGCGTTGAGGTTTTATTGTGATACCAGTATCCAGCGTTAGTTGTTTATCGTGATACCAGTGTCCAGCGTTGGTTTTTTATTGTGATACCAGTATCCAGCGTTAGTTGTTTATTGTGATACCAGTGTCCAGCGTTGGGATTTTATTGTGATACCAGTATCCAGCGTTAGTTGTTTATTGTTAATTTTTTTAATATAATTAAACATGAGATTAATTACATTTGTTTTCGTTTTGCAGTCGTGGTAAATAGTTACTGAAGGTGGAGAAGCATCTCCGAAACATGTCTGTCTATAACTAATTTCTTTAATAAATTTATTGTATTTATTAGTGTTCATATGACTGTAATATACCACTTTTGATGTATCTTATCAAATCTATGAAAACTGTATAATTGACCTAACATGTGTGTTTTATCTTTAAATATTAAATTTGTTTATTTATTTTTCCCTTTTTTTCTGCTTAGCCTATCTAAAATGCAATTTTGAATGTTGGACCACCGACGTTACTCATGTGGGACAAATTCTCTTAATTTATTTGATTATTTAACATTTCAGTTATTGTTTAATGTAAATACTAGTCTTTAAATGTATTTTAATTAATTTATTATACTTACTTTTTTTTTACTTTTGAGGGCATTTCCACTTATCAGCAGTTACCCTGTATTCCCATCTTCCATACTTCACGGTCCTGCCAGTCCCCTTCCTTCAGATTATGTTGTTTCATCATTTGCACTACACCAGACTTCCATGATGCTCTTCTTCCAGAAGGTGACCAATGGAGGAAAGTCTTAGGAAGTATTTCACAACCCATTCTATTGACGTGCCCATACCATTGCAGAGTTCGTCTTTCAGTTCTTTCGATAACAGTTTCCTCCATTTCCATCAGCTGCCTTACAGCTTCATTTCTCCTTCTTTCAAACCTAGATATCCTGGCCCCTCTTCGGATTCCATCCATCTCTACTGCCAATATTCTACTTTTCTGCCTCTCTACTAAAGTCCAACCCTCAGCACCATTAGTTAAAATACTCTCAATGACTGTTTGAAGGATTCTCTTCTTTGTTTATCCACCAAGATTCTTACTCCATAGAATCCCATTCAGCATTTTATCGAGCTTCTTGCCTGAAGTATTCTTCAATCTACATCAGCATTGCAGCTACCTGATTCATGGATTATTGATCCCAAATATTTAAAATGCATAACAGTTCTTGATGGTCCCTTGAGGCAATATAATATCTTTTCCACCTCTTCCAATAACTAGATATTTAGTCTTATTCATATTCACCCGAAGATCTCCAACTTCAAATGCTTCCAAAATCTTTCTTATCATGATGATAAGTTTCCTTCTTCAAGTTTTATAAATTACCATGTAGACCTATTAATTTATGCGCTTCCAATTCACTGTGGGCTAAAGCAAGGAGATGCACTATCACCTTTACCTTTTAACTTTGCTCTAGAGTATGCCATTAGGAACGTCCAGGATAATAGAGAGGGTTTGGAATTGAACGGGTTACATCAGCTGCTTGTTTATGCGGATGACGTGAATATGTTAGGAGAAAATATACAAACGATTAGGGAAAACACGGAAATTTTACTTGAAGCAAGTAAAGCGATAAGTTTGGAAGTAAATCTCAAAAAGACAAAGTATATGATTATGTCCCGTGACTAGAATATTGTACGAAATGGATATATATAAAAATTGGAAAAACTGCGCCCGACCACGAGCTTCTGCTCTTTCGGGCTCCAATGTCTAATGTAGCTCAAGTGTAAAGTATTAAATAAATAAATTAAATAAAAAAAACCTTTTGAAAAGGTGGAAAAATCCAAATACCTGGGAGCAACAGTAACAAATATAAATGATACTCGAGAGGAAATTAAACCCAGAATCAATATGGGAAATGGCTGTTATTATTCGGTTGAGAAGCCTTTATCATCCAGTCTGCTGTCAAAAAATCTGAAAGTTAGAATTTATAAAACAGTTATATTACCAATTGTTCTTTAGAAAAATATTTGGGGCTAAGAGGGATGAAGTTACAGGAGAATGGAGAAAGTTACACAACACAGAACTGCACGCATTGTATTCTTCACCTGACATAATTAGGAACATTAAATCCAGACGTTTGAGATGGGGAGGGCATGTAGCACGTATGGGCGAATGCAGAAATGCATATAGTGTGTTAGTTGGGAGGCCGGAGGGAAAAAGACCTTTGGGGAGGCCGAGACGTAGATGGGAGGATAATATTAAAATGGATTTGAGGGAGGTGGGCTATGATGATAGAGACTGGATTAATCTTGCTCAGGATAGGGACCAATGGCGGGCTTATGTGAGGGCGGCAATGAACCTCTGGGTTCCTTAAAAGCCAGTAAGTAAGACCTATTAATTTAAAAAATCTATGTCTTTTAATAAAAACATAGCCCATTTGTTCGTAAGTGTCAATCACAAAACACTAAATAAGGAGTAAAATAAGTAAAGTTAATCCTGTAATTTATTTTAACAATAAAGTAAATAAAAAGAGCAGAAATAATAGGAAAAGTTTCGGAATGAATTTCATGTGCTATTTTTACCTCAGAAATCATGAGTACCGGTAGTAGAAAACTTTTAATGGTGTACGAGAACGAATTTATTGTAGGCCTACACATACAAACTGATAGAGAAAAGGGAGGGGACAAGTTCCCAGATGCCATAATTTCTTCATCAATATGATGCTAAATCGTACTTCCGTGTTAGTCTCAAAGTCAATTGTAGTGCCTTAATAAATTAGAGACTTTTTTTTTTTTATCTTTTTCACATTGCGATATTGTAAGACTTTGATCTCAAGATTGTCGTTATGTGAGGCTTTTTTTTTTCTTTGTGCATTGAATGCCTTGTCGACAGCAGGATAATACGGTGGCATATATACACACCTCACAAACAACATAGACTCACCTCTTAACAGTTGAGCCCATGGGGAAGAGCTCCCGTATAATGACCTGTCTTGGGTTCTCCTTCCTCTGGTTTTACTGCCAGCCCAAGTCATCATTTTCTCAATTACCAAAATCCTTTCTGATACGAACACCGCCGGCTATTTACAACCACGTGTACCCTTGATTAGGGTGGGGGGACTGCTTTTTGACGGCACAAACTATTACACCAGACGCACAGGCGTTGTGGTTTGCTTGCGTCCAGGTAAGTGAGAAGAAGAGCTGCAGACCCTCCTGCGTAACGTTTTTAAATTATTCCGAGTCATTCCCAGCGGCGAAGTTTTTACTACTACTGTAAGAGAATCCGCTGTCTACAGGCTTAATTTAATATTCTATATTGTGGAACCCCTTCCTGTTCAACAATTTATGTAGGCCTACATAATCCATTGCCACCAGCAGCATCATCATCACCATAATTATCACTAGAGCCCGGTTAAAATAGGCAGGCATATAGGCACTAAAATAGTAAAAATAGGCAGTGAAATAGGCATTTATTATTCATGGAAACAGACAAAAATAGGCAAATACTTACGGTCTTACTAATAAAAACTCTATGTATAGACGTTTAACTGTCTTATACTTATACAATGAGTAGCTCGTTTATAAGTAGTGTGTAAATTCCTTACCAATAATCACTACATACGTCGTGTATAACAGTATAACTGTTACACAGCTACGTCATAGTTTCGCCATTACTTCATTACGAAAGGTAATAGAATATCTGAGATTCTCCATTGCATCCGGTAGCGCGCTCTAATGTTCCGTGTTAAGTATCGATAGTACAACTGGCTCTAATCGATTACCACACTATATTTTGTTCAAAGAGTACAAGCTACAGCAATATTATTCTAATTATTCTGTGCTCTTTTGTTTGTTCTTCTGTGGTTACAAGGCAACCATCATCATAAAATGACAGTCGATACGAACAGCTGTTAGAGGAGCGGCCATTTTTTCTCTATATACAACGCTTAAACAAGGGGTTTCGTGTATATAACTACTACAAAGCAATTCCCATTGTATATTTACAGCCTGTTTATACATCCATTGCTTATGCATGGTTTATTAGTAAAGTTTTCTCTCTCAACTCTGCATAAGTCTCGTATAAAAACTATACACGGTTTATTAGTAAGACTGTTAATGAACTATCCCATAAGATACTCACTTTCCTTGGTTACATGTCACAACAAGATGCCTTTTTAAGTTGTCAACTGTTATAGTGAGCCGCCTGTCGGAGAGAAGGTTTTTCATGGTGGAAAAAGATCTTTCTACTTCTACTGAAGTGATTGAAGCAAACTTGAAACTACTTATTTCAGAAGGACTGTCTCTACTTTCTTTCAGAGATTGGGAAAAACTGACTGCGTATTGTCTCAAAAAGAGGGGTGTGAGAAGAGACTTCAAAGTACGCGTGACTTGTGCGTGCAAGCGACAACAGTAACGGGACCTGGAGACTTGCTTTTAATACTTCCCTCATCCCCTTTCTTTCGTTGGTAAACTACGAAGTGACCTGAGCACTGAGGGTTATACTGTTCAAATATCTTTGTTAAATGACATAAAAGATGGAATCGATAGGGGAGAAAAGTTTGCGACTTCTTGAAAACATATGTATTGCTGGAAGATAAAATTCCCAGCAAATATTTGTGTGAGGTGAATACATATTTTTAATTTGTACAACCGTTCTTTTTTGTTTTTTTAAATAATTTATATGCGATTTATTTTAAATGCATTAAAAATATAGAAAATGTACAATAACGATGTAAAAAGGCTAAAAAAAAAGTCATTTAGCCTTAAAATAGGCAACGGGAGCTAAAATAAGCGAAAAGGACAAAATAAAAATTGGGCCTATCGTCCCCAAATGTGTGGAAACGTGTTTATCTCTACTAGGTCTTTCATACATACACTCAGTTTAGAAAAGGCATTTTGCCCAACATCCGGGCTCTAATTATCACCATCAATATCATAATTTCCTTCGCTTTCTACTCGTCCTTTGTTTTGTTCTACTTAATTAATTATTACTTTGTTTTCCATTTTTCTTCTTATTGTCAAACTCTTTTTCCTATACTTTTCTCCTCCTATTTCATTCATTTATGCATTCACTTCCATTGTTTTCATTCTACTCCTCCACTGCTTCCATCAACTCATTTCTCTTTGTCTTCTTCATCCTCCTCTTTTATATTCTATTTATTTTCCCCGATCAAATTCTCTTTCATTTTCTTTATCAGTACTTTTCTGTCACTTACTTACTTACCTACAAATCGCTTGTAAGGAACCCGCAGGTTCATTACCGCCCTCACGTAAACCCGCCATCGGTCCCTATCCTGTGCAAGATTAATCCAGTCTCTATCATCATATCCCACCTCACTCAAATCCATTTTAATATTATCCTCCCATCTACGTCTCGGCCTCCCCAAAGGTCGTTTTCCTTCTGGTCTCCCAGCTAACACTCTATATGCATTTCTAGATTCGCCCATACGTTCTACATGCCCTGCCCATCTCAAACGTCTGGATTTTATGTTCCTAATTATGTCAGATGAAAAATACAATGCGTGCAGTTCTGCGTTGTGTAACTTTCTCCATTCTCCTGTAACGTCATCCCTCTTAGCTCCAAATATGTTCCTAAGAACCTTATTCTCAAACAGCCTTAATCTTTGTTCCTCTCTCAAAGTGAGAGTCCAAGTTTCACAACTATGCAGAACAATCGGTAATATAACGTTTTATAACTTCTAACTTTCAGATTTTTTGACAGCAGACTAGATGACAAAAGCTTCTCAACCGATAATAACAAGCATTTCCCATATTTATTCTGCGTTTAATTTCCTCCCGAGTGTCATTTATATTTGTTGCTGTTACTCCAAGATATTTGAATTTTTCAACCTCTTCGAAGGATAGATCTCCAAATTTTATGTTTCCATTTCGTAACATATTCTGGTCACGAGACATAATCATATACTTTGTCTTTTCGGGATTTACTTCCAACCCTATCGCTTTATTTCCTTCAAGTAAAAATTTCCGTGTTTACCCCAATCGTTTGTGGATTTTCTCCTAACATATTCTCGTCAACCGCATAGACAAGAAGCTGATATAACCAGTTCAATTCCAAACCCTGTCTGTTATCCTGAACTTACCTAATGGCATATTCTAGAGTAAAGTTACAAAGTAAAGGTGATAAGGTATTTCCTTTCTTTAGCCCATAGTGAATTGGAAAAGCATCAGATAGAATTTGGCCTATACGGACTCTGCTGTAAGTTTCACTGAGATACATTTTAATTAATCCAAGTAATTTCTTGGGAATACCAAATTCAATAAGAATATTATATAAATCTTCTCTTTTAACCGAGTCATATGCCTTTTTGAAATATAAGAATAACCGATGTACTGTGCCCTTATACTCCCATTTTTTCTCCAATATCTGTCGAATACAAAAAATCTTATCAATAGTCGATCTATTACGCCTAAAACCGCACTGATGATCCCCAATAATTTCATCTACATATGGAGTTAATCTTCTCAAAGAACACTGGACAAAATTTTGTATGACGTCAACAAAAGTGATATTCCTCGAAAGTTACCAGTCCCCCCTATTAAAATTAGGTACAATTATGGACTCCTCTTAGGGACTTTTCTGTCACTCCTCTCAAAAATTTCTTCTCCTGTTTACAATTATTCTTTTTTCTCTTTCTTACTTCTTTCTTGTTATTCCTTTCTTCTTTTCTTACTTAATTACTCTCAATTCTTTCATTATTTTCCTCTCCTCGTTTCTCTCATTCCTCCTTCTTTCCTTATTTGCTCCCTTTAACTTTTTTCTTTAAATCCTTCTTAATCTTTATCTTTCATATTTCTCTTACCCTTCTTTCCTTCTTCCTTTTATCTCTCATTAGTCCTTTCCTATTTTCTCTCCCTTTTCGTCATTCCTTTTCTCTTCTCGCTTACTTCTTCCTTATTCCTGTTCTCATTTATATCCTCCCCTTTTTATTTATTAGTTCCGCGTTACGGAATGCGCGCTGGTTCGAGTCCTCATGGGAGAAGAAATTTTCTCATGAAATTTTGGCCAGTATATGGGTCAGAGGTCTGCATCGGACGTTTTCGCTCAAGCGCCAAGTAGTTCATAGCATAATCCGATAGGTAGCGCACATGCATGATGGGTAAATTGTCACGAGCGATAAATCCTCGAACGGTATAAGCCGAGCGATAGACATTCGTTCTTGTTACAGTGATGAACTGTGTAGTAACATCAGAGATGTTTATCATTTTAAAACTTTGCAGTGTTTAACTAACCTCTCCATAGTGCAACTACAAAACTTGCTTTAAAATGTAATATAAATTTTGTAGGTAAATGTTCCCCCCCCCCCCCACACAGGAGTGATTTTGTTTTTGCCACATCTGATAGATGTTATTGGATGTAAATGTAATTATTATAAACGGAGAACACAATCACGATAATGCAAGAACTGTATCAAGTTTTCTAGTAATAATAATAATAATAATAATAATAATAATAATAATAATCTCTAATAATTAGTGTATCAATCTTTGCGTCTGTAACAGTTGTGCAGCATGATTATTCGTGTTATTACATTTTCTGTGACGTTATCTCTGTACTAATATTGTTATTAATCTACTGCTATATCAATAATATTTTGCAGTATATAGGCGGAACACTATGTATGGACCTATCATATTATATAATTATGTGGTAAATCAAATATTGAGTAATTATTAAGTTTTTTCATACTATTTTATTTATAACTTCATGTTCCAGTTTTGGTACGTTCCATTGACTGTTCCATTAAACGTTTGTCATAAACGCAGAAAATAAAGCCTTATTTTTACCGTGTGAGCAAAACATATGTGTCTCTTATCTGTCGCTTTCCATACAAGATAAGACATGTCGGTGAGATGACCTTGTACTGTGCTTCTATTTATTACGAGCGTATCACGACCGATCGTATCTCACTCGAGAGAGCGACACTCGACCGAGTTCAAGGGAGCGATTTAACTCCAATGCAGCACTCTGATATGGGACCTGTGCCCACTCAGGATCGTGATGCACTTGGGGAGCTACGATAGGTAGCCAAAATCCGGTTTCGAAAGCCAGCTATAATGGCTGGGGAGATCATGGTGCTAACCACACGATACCCCTATTCTTGTTGGATGATCGTCCACCTCTGCTTGCGCATGTGGACTTGAGACCTGCAGCCGGCTGGTCGGTCTTGGCCCTTCATGGGCTGTAGCGCCAAGGATTTACTTCTTATTTATTTATTTATTTATTTATTTATTTATTTATTTATTTATTTATTTATTTATTTATTTATTTATTTATTTATTTATTTATTTATTTATTTATTTATTTATTTATTTATTTATTTATTTATGTTTTCCTTCTTTCTTCTCTTAAAACGTCTTTGCTCTTGATTACTTTTTTTATTTATTTTATTCCTGTATTCTCATTTTTCCTCCTCTTTCTCCTTGTTTAATTACATTCCTTATATATTTATTTTCTTCTCTCTTCTCTCCCCCTTCGCTTTCTTCGTTTTCTCCGTAATTTCTTTTGTTTCCTTCCTATTATTGCAATTACATTACTGTTCTCCAACCAGGAGATTGCCCGTGAAAGGAATGTGCTTACCATTGCTTCATCTATTTGAGCGAAGTAGATAGATAATATTATCGTTATAACATCAGTTTAAAAAGCATGCGCTCTCCTACATATGTTATTTCCTGTATGGTGGGATTAAAAGATCAGGAGATTAACCGTGGTCTAATTTTCTAACTAGAGTAGTATAAATATGTGTGTATCAGTGTTATCGTTTGTGCTTTGAGAGTTAGCCAATGAAGATGCGTGTATCCACGTGTGTGACCTTATAATATCTTATGACATCAACATTCATTCACTCCGCTGCGTTTCATTCCCCTGAGACTTTCTCCTGGTTGGAGTACAGTACTCTTCTTCTATTTCTTATTTTACATTCTTATTCATTTCTTTTTTCTTCTTCGCCTTCACTTCTGTATTTTAATCATGGTACTGTTTCATAGATAGGGCCAAATATTCTGTTCCGACATCAGTAAGGTTCGATTTCCGGTCATTCCCTTCGAATGCAATTATCCAACTGGACAATGTTCCCAGCGGCATTATTCCGAAATCAGAAATTTCAAAATTCAAGTTACGAGTGATTGTAATTCCGAAAGCCAAATTTCGGAATGGTAATTTATTCGAATATAGTGTTTCCCGAAACCATTTTTCCATTTGTTTTCGTCTTTAATTTAACCGTCTATTGAAAATATTTTTACAGCATTTACATTTTGATCTTTGTACTGGAATTTTATAAACCTATTTACAACATTACTAGGCACTTGGTCAGTAATTGAGACTCGTTCAGACATGATTTCTTGTAAATAGTTCTCTTAATTTATCACAAAATATTCCAATATCCGATAATTTCATCACTATAGAATTTTGCTATTCTAAGTTTAATTTGTAATTCAGTAAATACAAAAAAATATTCTTTGTTCTTAACTTCTATGATAAATTGTCTAGCTTTCATTAATCAGGTAATCTTTTCGTACTTTGATTTTTGTTGTAATTGTAATTCGAAATTTAATATTAATTGTAATTTTATTCTTCATATTGTAGTTGTAATCCCCTGGTAGAGGGGCAGAGAAGACCTGACAGACTTATCTGTACCAGGATAAATAAATAAATACTAATACTAATACTAATATTATTTTACATCTGACCTATCTGATGGAAATTTTGCAAATCTGTTTACAGTAAATCTATTTACATTTCACAACTTTCCTGTAGCCTGATGTTACAAATCTGTTTACAATTGATCTTTTACTGGAATTTCGCAAATTTAATATGTTTAGAATATATATATTTACATTTGGTATTTTACTGGAATTATGCGAATCTGTTTACATTTTTCTCAGACGATGACTAGCCGTAGTCTACTGTATGAGTTGAAGTTGTGATCAAAGTATTGTATCCGTCTGTTGCTTTCTTTGTATGTTGCGTAATTTTATTTTGCAAAATTATAATAATAATAGTAATAATAGCATTAATGATGATAATAATAATAATAATAATAATAATAATAATAATAATAATAGTAATAGAGCCACCGGCGTAGCTCAGTCGGCTGAGGCGCTTCCCTCCCAAGCCAGAGTTGCGCTCAGGCGAGAGTTCGATTCCCGCTTGGGTTGATTACCTGGTTGGGTTCATTCCGAGGTTTACCCCAACCGTAAGGCGAATGTCAGGTAATCTATAGCGAATCCTCAGCCTTATCTCGTCAAATACCATCTCAGCATCACCAATCCTACCGACGTTAAATAACACAATAGTTGATACAGCGTCGTTAAATAACCAACTTAAAAAAAATAGAGAGCAGTAATCGTATAAGTGTATTATAAGGAATAACCGAATCTTCCCATGCAGTATACACATACACCAGACAAGGAAGAGGACGAATCCAAAAAAGTGAAACTAAACTTGAAACATGTCGCTGAATGTAGGCCAGAAATGCCACCTGCTCAGATGTAAGGAACTGAACTACATACATAATGTAGCTTCCGACATACTCGTCAACCATCTTGATCGAGAAAGTTTGAAGAGACTGAGAAGAGGACAATTTGAATAATCACTGCCCTAAGCCAGTTGGTGGAAATGTCTGCTCAATACAGAAACACGTTACTGGGAGTCTTGTTTTCCTACACGATTCATTTCAGCAGAAAGAACGGTGTTTGAAAACTTGAAATCTCATATGAACCATATACATTTATTTATGCTCGACCATGACGAAATGTAGTAATTATACACCTGGTAGCAGCCCTTTAATGGACCCCATTAAAGTACACCTATTCATTAAAGTTCAAGTGTTCCACCAATCAGAAAATACCATTGTAGCAATATGAAAGCGCAAGTATCGATTATTCTCGGATATGCAATCGAAAGGCAACTAGTTCTGTTACTATAATAATTAGCGTTAATTGTAAATAATATCCAAATAAATTCAATTTGTCATCTCGTTTTTCAATGTCTAATTCAATTTCAAGGTTATATCAAAATTAATGCTTATTTTACTCTCTAGATTACATCAAGGTCAATGTCGACATTTGTTTCTCGAAAAAAATCAATATTTTCGCGTCTGCGCACATTTCACAATTTACGAGGTATTGCACAAGGTCAGTTCCGCTCCTCAGTCAGATAAGAATAACATGAATACTTATGAATAATTTCAAGTTAGAAATATGGTCGAGCATAAAAAGTAGTATGAAACTTGACTATAATGGTAATTAAGACGCTCGTATGAAAATTATAAAACTCGCTTGCCCTCGTTTCATAAACATACTCGCGTCTTAATTACTACCATTCTAGGCTCGTTACATAATGTACTATTAGTCTACTGTGATTATTCCTTCTTGGGAATTCGTAGTTACTTTTTGAAAACACGGAATAATAATAGGCCACACTATCATGTTCATCCTCATATACAATGCTTAATCTAATGTGGTGTAATGCTAACATAGAAAATGAAAATATTAACACAGTAATCCCCAACATCCTCCACCTTTTCTCTTATGATACAACATTAATTTTTATAGTCGACCTGGTTGGAGAATTGGTATAGCGCTGGCCTTCTATGCCCAAGGTTACGGGTTCGATCCGGGGCCAGGTTGATGGCATTTAAGTGTGCTTATATGTGACAGGCTCATGTCAGTAGATATACTGGCATGTAAAAGAAACCCTGTGGGACAAAATTCCGGCACATCCGGCGACGCTGATATAGCCTCTGCAGTTGCGAGCGTCGTTAAATAAAACATAACATTTTTTTTTTTAACATTTCATTTAACTTTTATAGTCTATTGGAAGAAGAAATTTCTTCGAACGCAGGTTTTTTTTAACTGTCATTGACAGTTTTTATATCTACCACTACAAGGTCCACCGCTGTGGAGTAACGGTTAGCATGTCTGACCGTGAAGCAAGCGGGCCCGGGCTCAAATGGTTGGGATAAGTTACCTGGTTGAGGTTTTTCCGTGGTTTTCCCTAAACCCATTACGAGAAAATACTGAGTAACATTGAGCCCTGGATCCTGGACTCATTTCGCTGGTATTATCACCTTCATCTCATTCAGAAGCTAGATAAACAAAGCAGTTGATAAAGTGCCGTAAAACAACCAACAAAAAAAACATTTCAACGTAGCCATTCGAGACTGGATACGTCTTGGCGACGATCGCTATATTCCATTGAAGAAGAACATGTTCTTCTCTTGGTAATACAACAGTGCCAATCTTGACATTAGATGGTATTTCCAATTTTGACACTGTTGAAACGATTACTAGTTCTATACCATTTTGTTACGGGTGAATGAATTTCAACAGAAGCAGTGACTTTCAAATTTTCTCCTTCAAACATTCTATTTCATAGTACACACAGTGATTCTATCGATTATTTAACAATAAATGTACATGTACTAAGGATCTTATTATAGATAACTTACTTCATTTAATATTTACGAGTACCGTCATTTTCCATAACTATGGTCCTGGAACACAAATATGGTCCATTCAAATTTTGTACTCCATAACATAGTACCTCGTTTATCTATATTTTTGCTGTACTGTAGTTTGAAGTCAAGACACTGCAGCTATCTACGAACGGTCTATGTTACTTCTACAATGTTCTTTTAATAGTTGTATCGTGGACCATAGTTGTGTTCCAGGACCATAGTTTTGGGAAATGCCGGTATGTAAAAAGATAAAGATACTTTATTCCATATCATGAAGGCCTACAGTGTAACTGAAGTTTAAGATTACCATCTTTCCACGCAATCGGTAGCGTGTGCATGTACTGTGCTCCAACCACGAGAAAGTCTCTGCGGGATGAAAGGCAGGGGGTAATGCTGTGAATGAATGTTGATGTCATAAGATGTCATAAGTTCACACACGTGGGTACTCGTATATCTATTGGCTCGCTCTCAGAGCACAAACAATAACATTGATACACACATGTTTATACTACCCTAGTTACAAAATTAGATCATTGTTAATCTCCTGGTCTTTTAATCTCTCCATATAGGAAATAACAAATGACGTTATAACGATAATATTATCTACTTCGCTCCAATAGATGATGCAATAGTAAGCATATTCCTTTCACAGTTGATCTCCTGGTTGGAGAACAGTAAGTCTTACGTATTAATTGCAGCCTTGACCCCCAAGCAGGTACTCATTTTTGTTAATTGCTGAGTGAACAACAATGTCATGGTACGGCCGAAGATCAGTATTAGATCAGAGGTCTCCAACCTTTTTTGTCAGCTGGCTGCTTTGCTTATGCACGAGAGGTGAAGTGCAGGATTTAAGACATCAGTTAAACTTTAAAGTCAATTTTCAAAACATTAGGAATCCTACATAAGTTTAAAGAAAAATAAGTACCGTTAATACAAAAATGTTCAAAAACATTGGGACTCATAGACAAAATTTGACAACTATTTTAATGCAGTCTATTAATGAGAAATTTGACATTCTTTTTGCTGCATTAATGTATCTATGTCCGGTTTTATATCGGTTTTTGCGATTCGCAGAAGTGTGCATCCGTCATTCTTGTTCTTATTCTTGATTTCACATGTTTCAATCGGCTGAACAGCTGTTCACATAAATAAGTGCTACCAAGTATGCACAGCATGAATAATGCATTTTTTCATACTTCGGAATATTTTTTGGAGAAACGTACACAGAATAGAAATCAACAAGCGATGATCCCAAGAACTTGACTTTTATTGTTTAAACATATTGAAGGTATGCAACTTCCAGTACAAATACAATCTGAGAGTTATGTATGTATATTCAAACTAATAGGCCTACGTAAAAGTTGTAATGACTTCTATTCTACATAGGACAAGCCGGAAGATCTTTTCAAACATGTTGCAAGGAAAATATCACACCCATAACTAAACACACAACAATTCAACTTATGCAGAACACATCACAAACTCCAACCACAACTACAGCAACATAGAAATTGACAAGAAAAATTACACATTCTACCAGAAAACCAGAAACTCGATACACTTGAACAATACTAAATTTATAGACACACTAAAACACACATACATACATAAATACATACATACATACATACATACATACATACATACATACATACATACATACATACATACATACATACATACATACATGCATACATACATACCATTAATTCAAGCAATGGACGCGATAAAAGCTAATAGTGTTTAGTATAGGTATTACATTCAGTTGCTTTCAGTAAATGCTCGCATTAACATAGAATAACGAATTTAATGAACAGATTACGTTGCGTTTACCAAGCAGTATGTTAGGATGTTGTTTATGAACACTCATCTATTTAATATAACATGAATAATAATGAAGGCTGCAGCACGACGTCAGGGTTTTTAATACGAGGAAGTTTACTCCTTTTACAACCCCTGTTAGGTAAACGTTCCGATTTTTCTGCTCCCAACATTACAAATAAAGATTTTCGTCTCTATGTCTATTTTCTCATGTGATATAGCGACTTTTAGTCGGTTAAGGCCTTTACCTACCAGTCTGAATTTGCACTCGGGCGGGGGTTCGATCCCCGCTTGGGCTAATTATCTGGTTGGGTTTTTTCCGAGGTTTTCCCCAACCGTAAGGTGAATGCTAGGTAATCTATGGCGAATCCTCGGCCTCATCTCGCCAAATACCATCTCGCTATCACCAATCTCATCGACGCTAAATAACCTTGTAGTTGATACAGCTTCATTAAATAACCGACAAAAATAATAAAAAGAAAACCTTTTCTGCTAAAAATGTGGTTCCTTACTTATCTGTGATCATTTTATTTGTGAGGACGAAAATGAGTGTTTTTGTGCTGTTTCTTGTCACATTTTGTAGTTCGTGTTTTCGAGTGATTTTTAATTTACTGTTTCTCCTTATTCTTCTTATTTTGTCCTCTGTAATCTTAAAAAAAAAAAAAAAAAAAAAATTGAAATTTACTACTCATACCTAGCAGCGTCAGTAAATGGATGGCATAATAAGACTTATTCCAACAATATTTCTGGAAGAAAGAGAAAGTTTTCCACGATGAGTCATCATTCCTGTTTATTTTAATTGTGTAATTTAGGTTAGTTTGCTGTATACATCGGTTAAACTATAAAACTCCTTTCGTGTATATAGTCTATGTAGTTCACATTCCTTTCTACAAGATATAAAATTTAATCCAAATTTCATGCAATCATATCCAAATAAAATTTCGTCATACATATTAGTTTTATTACAAAATAAACACAAAAATCAACTTATTTTAACTAATCAAAATACGTATCACCAAACTATTATGATTGTGTTGTACGATATAAGAAGAGGAAATAAAATTTAATGATTTCATGTTCTTTATTTGCATGGAAGAATTTGAAACTCAATATCTAATGAGAACCGAACATCATTATATATAGTGAGTAATTTAATATCTTAAAGTCCCTTTTTTTGCATGATACGTGAGGCCAAAAATCGATGTCGGTCATGAATACTCAAGCTGGTACAACAATCAATGCGGAGTCAATTATAACAAATTGCTATTCCCAACACTCAGTTAATTTAAGTGAAATGTAGATTCGCTTCCTAATATATTTGCACTGACATACAGTCCATCGTTCAATATTATTTCGTCCTCCAGGCAGTTCGATAAACGTGTATGATTAGTGATTTGATTTTATGCCGAACCTTTAATAAAGGTAATTGAGTTCTATCAATAATTGCACATGTGCGCATCATCTAGCACGTGACTGATGCTACTGTTTTTTGCATAACCTTCTGTAAAAGCCCGACCTCATCAAGACACTTCTCCTACAGTTTTCTTTTTGCTTTAATTAAGAACACCAGCAGAAGGAGAGATGATAGCATACCAACCTTCAGCCTGCACAATTAAAATTAATGATGGTTTTCGATGCAAGGCTCGTAGCTAGACACTGTAGAGCAAAACTGTTTAAAACAGTGAACTGCTTGTCTCTTTGTGCTTATCAAGTTGTTTGAACTGGTTCACCAATTGATATTACGTAGTAAGTAACGTAAACTATTAGCAACATTGTACAAACACCTGAAAAATATATCATCATCATCATCATCATCATCATCATCACCATCACCACCACCACCACCACCACCACCACCATCATCATCATCATCATCGTCATCATCATCTTCACTTCATGGTTTAGGCTTACAAGCAAACGTTCTCATGGGGGCAGATAAAAAAGTTAATTTTTTTTCTTCTACCATGTTAATAATGTCAAAAGAAGTGCTTATGCAAATTTTGGCCACTCGACCGCAATTAGGAGCCCGTCGAGAAAGTGATTTTCCTTGGGACCGTTTATAGAAAAAAGCACAATTGCATAGAAATATTTATTGAAACAGATACAGCAATTGTTGTGCTATTTCTCAACATATCCTCCACTGGAATTGACACATTTGTCATACCATAGGATCAATTTTTGTGTCGTAGAAGTCAGCCGTCTCAGATCGGAACCAGCGTTTGACTGCGTCTGCACCTCTCTCTGTCGGTCCGATGATATGAGAAATATCTCAGTTCCGGTGGAAAATATGTTGAAAAATAGCTCAACAATTTCTGTGTCCGTTCCAATAAATTTGTGCAATGAAATTGTGTTTTTTTTTTCTGTTAGCGGCCCCTGGCGAACTTATTTTTTACGGCCCTCGTAATTGCGGTCGAGTGGCCAAAATTTGTATAAGCACTTCTTTTGGCATTATTAACATGGTGGAAGAAAAAGTTTAACTTTTTTATCTGCCCCCATCAGAACGTTTACTTGTTAGTGCCTGTTTCGTCTTCACATTTTATTCAGTTCCACCTCTTCCTAGGACGTCCGACATCTCTTTTGCCTTTAGGTTGGTACTGTTGTATCAGTGCTGAAATTCTTTCATTATCCATTCGAGACAGGTGTTCTTTCCACTTTTCTTCATAATCTTCAACTTTTTTCGTTTATGTTGTATATATTTAATTCTTTACGGATATCCTCATTTCTTATCAGATCCCTTCTTGCACATCCCTTTATTCTGCGAAGAAACCTCATCTCTGCAGCCTGTAATTTACTTTTATCTCATTCTTTAATTATCCATGATTCGCTTCCATATCTCAACACGGGTACTGCCATAGTTTTATAGAACTTTAGTTTTGTTTCTTTTCTGGTTTCATTTTTAGCGTTCTATTTATTGTTCCGCATATCCACTGGAATTTGCTTATTTTGTTGTCAGTACCTCTATCTACATCATAAGTTATATTACAA
Source organism: Periplaneta americana (assembly GCF_040183065.1). NCBI lineage: Eukaryota > Metazoa > Arthropoda > Insecta > Blattodea > Blattidae > Periplaneta > Periplaneta americana. Next base: position 72,167,897 of record NC_091122.1, on the reverse strand, counting down.
CCTAAGTAATCAAAATGAGATACTTGTTCTATGGGCTTATTATCAACTATTATTTTTGTACGAATTGGAAATTTACCACTGTGGACCATTACTTTAGTTTTATGAGTTGATATGCTCAAATCATAGTTTTCTTTTCCTAGTAGGTGTAGTTTGTGAATGGCATATTGCAACTGAAAAAGATATTATGACAATATTCGTATATACATTCACTTCTTTGCTGAGCTGCTCTGGTCATCTTCATTCTGGATTACACTATTTCAATGACAATATAAGAATCTATGTACAATCATTCATTCTTAAAACGTTATTTCGTCCACCGCTGTGGAGTAACGGTTAGCATGCCTGACCATGAAAAGAGCGGAACGGGGTTCAAATTCTGGTTCGGACAAGTTACCCGATTGAGATTTTTTCCGAGGTTTTCCCTCAACTCATTAAGAGCAAATGCTCGGTAACTTTCGGCGCTGGACCCTGGACTCATTTCGCAGGCATATGACCTTCTTTTCGCTCAGACGCCAGATAATAATAGCAGTTGATAAAGCGTCGTGAAATAACCAACTAAGGCCTGACGGCCTTATCTCTACCAGGTTAAATAAATAAATCTAATCTAATCTAATCTAAAAAATCACTTCCGTTAATTTTTATAATCCCTTGCATTCAAGGACATTATTTCTCCTTATTTGTCCAGAATAACTTTCTTACTGATTTTATCAACAGTAATATCACTGGAGGTTTTGATTTATCTAGAGAAAATCAAAACTCAAGTGGGATTTAATTGACTATTACACGATTAGAAGAAACTGTATAAAGATTAGAAGAAATAAAGTACTGTAATACAATAAAATATTAATTGACTCACTCTATTTCACTAATGTTAGCTTCACGAAAACGATTGAACGGAGTCGCCATTTTCAGTTGACTGTCTATGCTGTAAACAAATGACGATCGAAAGCATGTTTTATAGTACCTTAAAGAATGTGCAGTTTGAAATGTTGGCAAAGAAATAAACAAATGCTAGGGTAGTGATAAAATGAAACAAATGCTAGGGAAGCGATAAAATTAAACAAATGCTAGAGAAGCGATAAAATTGTGCGATAAATAAGCAGCCATGATTGGTTGAAAGACGTCCTTCCGTAGCGTTTTATTGGTCAAAAGTAGTATGGCGTAGTAAAAGTATAATAGTCATTTATAAATCTATCTATCTCTCTCTCTCTCGCTCTCTCTCTCTCTCTCTATCGTAACCAATACTCAGGTAGGAAAATATGTATTTACAGTCTCAGTGTAGAATGTGTGTGGAATGTTTTATTTTCGCTGGCAGAGTTAAGGCCATAAGGTCTTCTCTTTCACTCAACCAGCCTTAATCAGTATAACAGTGACATACATATTTCAAATATAAATATTTTTACTCGACTATGATATAATACGCTAATTACATGTGATGTAACTATACCTTAATTAAAGTACTCGTAATCAATATGTTACTATAACTATCGATTTCCAACTAAGCATATGCGATATTGATTAATATCGTACGCGCAACAACCAGCAAGTCTTTAGCAATCGAAAATGGCAGACGCGATAATATAATAAGGTACATATACTTTAGTACCGTCATTTCCCATAACTATAGTCCTGGAACACAACTATGGTCCACGATACAACTATTCAAAGAACAGTAACATAGAACATTCGTAGCTAGCTGCAGTGACTTGACTTCAAACTACAGTACAGCAAAAATATAGATAACGAAGTACTACCACAGTCTAGACTAGACGCCATTTCGGAAGGCTGTCGGCTGCTACATGCGCCGTAGCATTTCTGGTATGTGACGTCACAAACTTATACAGTAGAACCAATCGGAATCAGTCTATAACAAGTACTTCCAGAGTTCGTTTGTTCACGTGTGAATGTTTCAATACATTGAATAAGTAAAACTAACATTTACTGTATACGTGGAAGATAAGTAAGTGGAAGAAGAGACTGTAAAAAGACAAGTATTGCACAAGCAGGACGGAAAATAGTGTTTAAGGTCTGTAATAATTTTAAAAACGTTGACGAGCAGAATGCTGCTGGCCATCTCGATGCTTGCTGCAATGTTGCCAACGTGCAAGAAACGACTGCAGAAGCATGTGGTGTGGGATTGAGAACCGTGCAAAGAATACTGTTAGTGAAGGAAAGAGAGTTTGTTTGATGTTATGCTTACAGTAATCAACGGATAAGGTCATTATTGTCTTTTGATAATTTCAATTCTCTCCTGCGCTATTTGTATTGCACGTGCTCGTGAAGTACGATGTGGCAATGTTGTACGCTGCCTTGCCCTCTCTATCTGTCTCTCTCGACGCAAACGCTACCAGACTACAGCCTTCCGAATTGCCGTCGACTCTAGTATATACAGTCACGAAGCTCAATATGCAAGGGAATATGCATTCATAGATAGTTGCTAACCACCAGGAACACTACTATCGCCTCATTACAGACGATGCGAAATAATACCGGCACAGTTTATTGTTCCTAGTACACTCATTAACTCAAGCTTCGTGATTGTATATACTACACTATGGTACTACGTTAACGAGTACAAAATTTGAATGGACCATAGTTGTGTTCCGGTACCATAGTCATGGGAAATAAGGGTATCTCGTTTAGAAGACAATTTTCTTTGAATAATAATTCGCGAAAGGACGCAATATATAGTGAGGGTCACATAAGAACAGTTCGTAAACAGGAAATATGCCGTCTTGTCAGTGTTGCCAACTGTTACCAGATATCACACGATCCTACGTACTAAATGACTTATTTACTTACCGTACTTTATGTTGGAAGGTTATTCTAAATATTTCAATAATTTGTAACATATTTTTGTAGGCAAATTATACGAGAAAGGGATCAACATGTGAAGTATTTTGTCTTGCAATACGAAATTCATTGGTTTGACTAAACAATTAACTCACGAGATGTAACCTTAAAATGTATTTTGTTTGACTACATGAAATTATTAGTACTAACTGCGAAAACTTACCTGGCAACACATAAAATAACTATTATGTATTAATATTAACACTGATATTAATTAATTATTATTAGTATGTTCAAATTTCACTAGCTTCCAGTAACCGGCTCAGAAATCTAGTACAATTTTAATTTCATGAAACCCCAGTACCGACAAATATTGTCGATATTTGTCTCTGTCGATATTTGTCTCAGCTGCCAACATACCAGTTACAAAATCACTACCATTTGTAGTAATTGTCAGTATCGAAATTCTAAACGAAAGAAAATTCAACCTGCAAACTAGAAAATCACCGCAATCCACTAGCATATGTAGTAATGGGGGGAAAATGGTTAGTTAGGTTTCACCCTTAGAGTATGAAGTAAGCTGACCCGGACTATATTCTGCGACGGTATCAATTAAAACACGGTAACCGAATATCGCATCTGCTCTATTGTTCTCTAGTGTACGAACATTTTACTTTTCAGAACGATATAAGATATACACGCAAGCAAAACGTAGACACATGTTATTTGTAAGTAATTCTCGGTGGTTTAGTGGTAACCTGTTGTATCTGTGTTCAAACCTAGCCTATGGCAGTAAATTTTACGGGCGATAAAATCCTTAGCTTAGCATGGTTTCCTCCTGGAGAGGAGTAAAAATCTCGTGTAGCAAATTTATGGTACTAGGAGAAATCTATCTCTAATAGAGAGCCACAGGTGAAATGTTTCTGTTGTTTTTCACCTATGTTTAATTTCGACGCTGAATGGCTTTAGTAGTTGAAAACAAGCTGAATAACAAAGCATTACTACTGTACTTGTTACCTCTAAAATAATCAGTAAGATAATGTTGCAACAGATTGCTTCAAAGACAGCAATGTGAAAGAACGTTTTCTATTTGGATCATTCTCCTGAAAGTTACATTTTACTGTCACAGCAAAGTCTTTCCGAAAATAATAATTCTAGCGCTCATTATACTGAAATTAAAAGTAAAACTACATTAAGGTACATATACAGTTGAAGTTATAAACCAATTTTTTTTCTACAATTAAAATGTTGTCAAAGAGCGCAAAAAGTCACGTCCGTGGACTGTCAAAACCTTCAAACAGATTAATATAAAAGGTTGTAAACCAAAACGGGAACTAAATTATAAATCAAACTGCATTATTAAAGATGTAAATACATGAAGATAAGCTTGAAAACTTGTGGTAAATAGTTGATATCAAAATAATGAGTTTTACAACAGACGAAATAATTGTCACAAGAATTTCAGTCACGTCGGTGGACAAATCTATTACCTACCTTACCTAAAAATCGCTGATATGCAGAAGAGTGACCATTCCACGCCTTGGTTATTACCGACCAGCCATATTGTATTGGAAGCATATTGCTTTCGTTATTCTTTAATATACCTGAGAGATAATTCCTATTTAAGTAGCAGATTTTGATTAGATCATTCTGTCACACCTGTGGACATGTTAGTTTTCTAAATGAGTATTAAATAAATAGTTAATTTTACATAGAGTGTCTAATAAGTAGTGAGTTTCTTGTGGAAAGAGAAATTTTGTGATATCGGAATTATTGGATTCACGGAATGTTTTAAGTAAATTTTTCACGTCCGTGGACATATTATCATATCAACTCGTGTTCGGGAGCAATTCAGCATTACTATTAATAAAACTAATTTTATTTAATATAGCTATTATTATAACTAATTATTTAATATTGCTATTATTACAACTAATTATTTAGTATTACTATTATTATAACTAATTATTTACTATTGCTATTATTATAACTAATTATTTAGTATTGCTATTATTAGAACTAATTATTTAATATAGGTATTACTATAACTAATTATTTAGTATTGCTATTATTACAACAATTTATTTAGTATTGCTATTATTACAAATGATAATTTATATTGCTATTATTACAACTGATTATTTATTATTGCTATTATTAAAACTAATTAATTATTATTGCTTTTATTATAACTAATTTTTTAGTACTGCTATTATTATTATTAATTATTTAGTACTGCTATTATTATAATGAATTATTTAGTATTGCAATTATTATTATAAATCTAGACGTTTGAGATGGGCAGGGCATGTAGCACGTATGGGCGAATTCAGAAATGCATATAGAGTGTTAATTCGGAGATCGAAGGGAAAAAGCCCTTGGGGAGGTCGAGACATAGATGGGAGGATAATATTAAAATGCATTTGAGGGATGTGGGATATGATTGTAGAGACTGGATTAATCTTGCTCGGGATAAGGACCGATGGCGGGCTTATTTGAGGACGGCAACGAACCTCCGGGTTCCTTAAAAGTCATAAGTAAGTATTATTAGAATAATTATTTTGTATTAGGGCTTAGTACTATTATAACTAAGTATTAGAATAATTAATATTAGGGCTTATTACTATTATAACTAAGTATTTAGTACTGGTAATATAATTATGGCTAAAAATATAAAATTTACACTTATTAATGGGTACGTAATGAAAACATAATATTATTTACGGTTAGAAATATTTTAAAAGAATCATTAATCATGTCAAATAAATTATATACTTGATTTTTTTAGTTCCTTGCCGCTGCATTTCGTTAATTCAGGTTTTTTAATAAAAGAATTTAATAATTTACAACAAAACTTGGGCTATGTTTTATATCAGCAGTTGTAAAACGTTAGCTTCAATTAATGGATTTTTGTACAGTTTCTTATTGTATACATTTTTATCTTTCTCGTAGATTAAAACAATATTTTAATCTACGAGAAAGATAAAAATCGAGTCACACGAAATATTTAAAGTGGATTTAATCATAAAATACCCAAATTTGATCGAGACGAATGATGTATTTTAATAGAGTTAGTAAGGACTAAGGCAAAAACATACAAAAAGTCATTTTTATCTTTATTATAAATGTCGAAAAATTCAAATTTTCTGCAAAATGACCCATTTATGAAACGCGGTGGTAAAACTCGTTTAAAAAGATAAGGTGATTGACTTTGAATTCTCTGCTTTGTGGACAATCAGCTTCTGAATTACAAGATCTACCGGTACCTCTTCTTCAACAAGAGGTTTCTATTATGCACTTAAAATCACTGAAGACAGTGTATTCACGCGAGATGACCTGGCGACAATACTCACAGGGTCCGTGAGGTTATGAGAAATGATTTCCTGAATAGTTTTCTTTAGAGAAACAGTGGCCCCCACGCACCGGCGATAACAGCTCAATCACGATGGCTGGCCCATCCTACCTCTCCTTGAAGGCAAACACTCCAGCTCAGACAGAAATACAATACCTACGTCAGCAATTCTCCTCGCCTACCTCTCTGATTATTTGTTTGCATAAAACGGAATCGTTTTAAGTACGTGATTTAGAATATGAATTTTGTTACCTCTTTCAAGTGCTCCAGGACTCTTCAACGCTGACGGTCATATACTCGACACCTGCGGTAAGTGGGTGAGTCGGGCGAAAAAGCTGGACTTTACACACAATTGAAAATGTAGAAACAAGATTCTTTAATTCAAAGCTTTGCATCATCATCATTTTCACACCAGTAAGCAGCTCGAAGCTGTTATACTAATGCTTCCTTGCTAGGTAAAATTGAGAGTTTGTTGCTCTTTGTCTACACTCTACACGCTTATATCATTGGCAGAAGTTTCTGATTTATAGCATTGCAGGAGCTGGGGTTATGATTTAGTCAATCCTCTCGACCTGCCCTTTGGCTGTAGCGAGCCCTTTAGTTGCTTTGAAGCTGTTTATAACTTTTTACTTACAGAAAGTTTAAAACTTTCGTCGAGCTTAATTCAGTTTCCTGTTACTTTTCATAACGGTTGGATTATAAAATAAGTAATTGATTAACTAGCGGACTTACTCGTATTAATTATGTAAGTTTATGCGGCTTACAGCTGTTTCGGTGCTTCATCACACCATCCTCAGAGCCTACTAGATCTCGGCGTCATCTCGAACTTCTCTGCCTGTTATGTGGGTGAGTTTGATGGTTGAAAGGTGTTGAAAAGTTGAGTCAAATATTGTGTGTGTACTGAAATTGATCTGTGTGTTGAGAATTTGATCGGGTTGTGATTTAGTGTGTTTGTATATTTCGTATTGTTCTAATGTGTTGAGTTTTTGGTTCTTGGGTTGTATGTGTAGGATTTCCATGTCCGCATTTATGTTATTGTATGTATGGTTAGCATTGGTTATGTGATCGGCGTATGTAGATGTATTGTGTCCTCTGGATATTGCTTTAATGTGTTCTTTGTAGCGTGTTTGGAATGATCTGCCTATCTGTCCAATGTAGAACTTATCGCAACTATTACATGTGGGTTTGTATAGGGTAATTCCGGGTTAGATGGCCATAGTTTTTTAAATCACTTAGAACAGGGTAACCGATTGGAAAAGAAATACGAAACAAATCAAATACGTTCCTTCTAGGTTATATTTCTCCACTACAGTGCCTCAGGGCGCATAGAATTCACTGATGTAATAAAAAAATACGTTTGAAATATAATAGGCCACTGGCCATTTCACCCAACATATATGGGTGAGACGGCCATAGGATATAGGGATAGATGGCCACCATTATTTTTAAGTAAATTCATAACAATTTTTTGTAAAAAAATTAGGTTATATGCACTGGACACATAAATATAGTGTCTAAGTGCATAATTATGATTGTTTGAAAATTTTCAACAACTTTATTTTTTGTTTTTTTCCCTCTTTTAGTGAATTTTCCTTAAAACAACACAGAAATAAATTGAAACGCTTATGAACACATTATAATAATAATAATAATCCGAGACACGACAGCCCATGAAGGACCATGATCGACCAGCTGGCTGCTGGCCTCACGTCCACATGTCGAAGCAGAGGTGGACGATCATCCAATCAAATGGCGGTATCGTGTGATTAGCCCGATGATCCCCCCAGCCGTTACAGCAGGCTTTCTTAACCGGATTTCGCTACCTATCGTAGTTACCCAAGTGTATCACGATGCTGGGTGGGCACCGGTCCCATACACTGGCTCAAATTTCATGAGATAATTTCTTCCCCCATGAGGACTCGAACCAGCGCGAATCCCGTAACGCGAGTCCTAGGCAGGATGTCTTAGGCCACGACGCGGGACCTTATGAACATGTTAATGAAACAAAATCCTGAAAGGTCAAAGTAACAGTATCTTTTCCAGTTGGTTTCCGGGATAGGAAGTGTTGTCTCACAAGCAAACATTCTGATGAGAGCAGATAAAAAAGTTATTTTTTTTCTTCCGCCATATTAATAATGTCAAAAGAAGTGCTTATACAAATTTTGTCCACTCGACCGTAATTACCAGGCCATCCAGAAAGTGATTTTCCCTGGGGCCGTTTACAGAAAAAAAAACAATTACATGGAAATATTTATTGAAACAGATACAGCAATTGTTGCGCTAATTGTCAACGTATCTCCCACTGGAATTGAAACATTTGTCATACCATGGGATCAATTTTTGTACCATTGTGCCGTAGAAGTCAGCTTCCTGGGATCGAAACCAGCGTTGGACAGCCGCCTGCACCTCTCTACCGATCCCATGATATGACAGATGTCTCATTCCGGTGTGGAATGTGTTGAAAAAATAGCTCAACAATTGCTGTGTCTGTGCCAATAATTTTTTTGAATTAAATTGTGTTTTCTTTCTGTTAACGACCCCTGGCGAACTTTTTTTTACGGCCCTCGTAATTGCGGTCAAGTGGCCAAAATTTGTATAAGCACTTCTTTTGACGTTATTAACATGGTGAAAAAATATAACTTTTTTATCTGCTCCCATCAGAATGCTTGCTTGTCAGCCAGTCAGAGAATATTGACAAGTTCTTCAGCAAAAATGTAAGCGAGACTATAGACATCGGTCCCTGTAAGGGAAAATCCATGTTCCTACATATTTAATATGGCGAACAAACCTACATCCATTGTCATTGCCTATGTGTCACTTGGTCCCATTGCACCCTTTGTAGAATTGTCTGTTTTAACTCTACTTTCCAGGGCTTTTATTGGAATATGAAATGTAATGAAGGCTTGACGTACAGAAGTGCCATATTTAATGACTTCAAAAGCACGGTGTAAGTCATCTTCATTCCAAAGACGCGGTTGCTGCCGGGCTTTGCTTTATATTTTATCGGAATCTAGAAATAACGATACTTTTAACATAATAATATTCCTCAATTGTAGGCCATCTATCCCGGAAAAATGCTGGCCATCTCTCCTTTTTTACGGGAGAGATGGCCATACCGCGTAATAAAAACTGGCAACAGTGAAGAGAAGAAATACAGTTAAGATAGAGTGTTTAAAGATGCCTTACCTCTTTAATAATGTTTCTAGCAAATTTCCTCACAAAATGCAGTATTTCTCTATTGTTATTTCAGAAGGTGAAAAATTATTGCTTGCTCACAGACTCACGAACGGCTACAAAACGCGGAAATAATAACCTTACGTTTTCGCAGGTGCAATAATCACTTCGTTTAATTAACATCTGGCGGCAAACCGATTTTCATTCGAAACAGATGATTAGAATAAAAATAAGATCGGTTGGTCGTCTCACCCGCATGGCTATCTCCCCCGGAATTACCCTACACCTGTGTGGTCGTATTTATTTGTTTGTGTTTTTTGTGTGTTGAGACGTCAATAACCAATGCTAACCATACATACAATAACATAAATGCGGACATGGAAATCCTGCACATACAACCCAAGAACCAAAAACTCAACACACTAGAACAATACGAAATATACAAACACACTAAAACACACCCCGATCAAATTCTCAATACATAGATCAATTTCAGTACACACACACTATTTGACTCCACTTTTCAACACCTTTCAACCCACATAACAGGCAGAGAAGTTCGAGATGGCGCCGAGATCTAGTAGGCTCTGAGGATGGTGTGATGAAGCACCGAAATGGTCAATATGATAAGTACGCAACGGAGTCTTGTCCATATGCAACAGAATTAGATAACCTTCCTTCTAGCTCTACTTCCTGCTGACCGGTAGGTCTATACTAGAAATGACGTTTTCAATTGATTAGCTTATTGTTTTCCTATCAAGAATGTAGTACTTTTTTATTACTTACTTGGTTATTTAACGACGCTGTATCGACTTTTATTTAGCATGAAATTGGTGGTACCAATATGATGTATGGCAAGATGAGGCCGTGGATTCGCCATAAATTAGGTACCTGTCATTCGCCTTAAGGTTGGAAAACCTCGAAAGAACTAAACTAGGTAATTAGCCCAAGCGGGAATCGAACCCACGCCCAAGCGCAATTCCGGATCAGCAGGCAAACGCTCTACCGCCTGAGCTACACGATAGCCATGTGGTACTTTTGTGCAATAAGTTTTTGAGTCTTCTTTGCTACAATATGTTGCATTTTGTGGAGATCTTTAATTTCTGCTGTGTTCATTGAAACTAATCGCTAATAAATTTGGACTATCTTGATCTATTTTATACTAGGCATTTCTCAAAACATGATTATAGGGTAGTTTATATGTATATAATTTTTTAATTATAGTAGTATCCAAAGTCTTCCTACTACAGTAATATACAAATTGCAAATGATATAAACTGCCAAAAATATACTGGCATAAATTACGGAACAAAAAAGTCTAATAAAATGTTTCTGTAACTTTTGTGGTTTCCTTATAAAAAAATATATTATCTGTGAGTCGAATGTTTTTGGAAATGATAGTAGACCGTCATTATTTACTTCGGTCTGCCACATACTTGCAACTGTGTTGACATACTTGTTTACAAATCAAGATACTCTGTTGTGGTGGTGTTAGCGTGTTTTGAACGGAAGATCATTGTCAATGACGTTCACATTTACTCAAATAGTAAACATTAGACTACTATCAATCTTAAAACATTATATTTTATGAATTAAAAACAAAAATAGAAGAAGAACAAAATTTCACCACACATCAAGTTTAGTGAACCGAATTTGCTGCTGTGGAAAAATGGTCACATCTTCATACGAGCGATTGCAAAATCTTGTGGATTCAATGCCAAACAGATGTGTTGCTATGATCAAAGCTCAGGGGTATGCAACGAAATACTGATTTTTTTCTGAGTCCAGAATATTTTTGTTTTGTTATTACATACTTGGACTTACAAATTACTTTTGATCTGGAAGAATTTTCAATTACTTTTTACGCAAGATAACTCTGTTTAAACTAAATATATTTTCGTATTAAATGGATTAGAAATACATAATTTTCAATTATCTACCGGAATATTTTTCTATTCAATACTTATATTTATGTAATTGTGACATATTATGTTTTCTACAAAATACTTTTGAGCGCTACTGTACCTTTAAGTATATAAATTTAAAATTCCACTGAGCAGTTGGCAAAAAAAAAAGATTGTATTAAGAATGACTGGTAATTAATTTCTTATTTTTGTTGTACCGTTATCTCCAGTTTTATATTAATCAGTCCGGTACTGGTGGTAGAATATTGGCTGCCTGTGCGACCTCTTTAAGTCCTGTGTTCATTCACAAAGAAGTTTTAATGCGGTAACGGGCGACTGTGATTGAGTACCGGTAATAAGTTGGTTCGAGATAAAATCATACCATATGTTTTGGTATGCTTCTTAATGTTCATAAATTCACTGTAATTTTATTTATTTATTTATTTATTTATTTATTTATTTATTTATTTATTTATTTCGCTAAACTGGAGAATTCCCACGGTATCTTTGAACCGTGCCGTTACGTTTAGCACCAAATTTAAGTAAATACACAATCTCGCCAACATAAGAACACGACGTTTGTGTGTGGTGTCGTTGGAGGGAGAAATTTGTTTCTTTTCTCTCTCTACCTCCTTCGTTCTGAACATTACAGAGAGATAGCACCACTGTCAGCTACAAGGTATATTTGCTCAAATATATTAAAGTATATTACGTGACTTAGATGAGAGTCTCGAGACAAGACAGTTTTGCTATATTTCTTTTTTTATTAAATGTTAAGCACAGGAACACCATTTCGTAATTTTATTTAAGAAACAAGCCAAACAAATTATCTTTGCATCAAAAACGGATGCTCCCTGGACCAAATTGTCGTATTTTATAATTGTTTGAATGCAACAGAAGCCAGAAGTCTTGCACTTGACTAATGCAGTGAATTATTTAAGAATATAGTCGCGCATTATACTACCACCATTTCGATGGTGTTTTGTTTGGCACGGCTCGGTACGGCCTGGTGACTAGTGGCCAGCGAGTAACGTCGACTATCGACATTGCTCTGCCGTGGGTATTATCCAGTTGTTCCATTTATTTATTTATTTACTTATTTATATATTTATTTATTTCTTTACTTATTTAATTACTTATTTTTATTATCTATCTATCTATCTATCTATCTATCTATCTATCTATCTATCTATCTATCTATCTATCTATCTATCTATCTATCTATCTATCTATCTATCTATCTATCTATCTATCTATCTATCTATCTATCTATCTATCTATCTATCTATCTATCTATCCATCCATCCATCCATCCATCCATCCATCCATCCATCCATCCATCCATCCATCCATCCACCGACCTACCTACCTACCTACCTACCTACCTACCTACCTACCTACCTATCTATCTATCTATCTATCTATCTATCTATCTATCTATCTATCTATCTATCTATCTATCTATCTATCTATCTATCTATCTATCTATCTATCTATCTATCTATCTATCTATCTATCTCTCTGTCTGTCTGTCTGTCTGTCTGTCTGTCTGTCTGTCTGTCTGTCTGTCTGTCTATCTATCTATCTATCTATCTATCTATCTATCTATCTATCTATCTATCTACCTACCTACCTACCTACCTACCTACCTACCTACCTACCTACCTACCTACCTACCTACCTACCTACCTACCTACCTACCTATCTATCTATCTATCTATCTATCTATCTATCTATCTATCTATCTATCTATCTATCTATCTATCTATCTATCTATCCATCTATTCATCCATCCACCCACCCACCCACCCGTCCGTCCGTCCGTCCGCCTGTCTATCTATCTATCTATCTATCTATCTATCTATCTATCTATCTATCTATCTATCTATCTATCTATCTATCTATCTATCTATCTATCTATCTATCTATCTATCTATCTATCTATCTATCTATCTATCTATCTATCTATCTATCTATCTATCTATCTACCTACCTACCTACCTACCTACCTAGCTATCTATCTATCTATCTATCTATCTATCTATCTATCTATCTATCTATCTATCTATCTATCTATCTATCTATCTATCTATCTATCTATCTATCTATCTATCTATCTATCTATCTATCTATCTATCTATCTATCTATCTCTATTTTTTTTTCAAGAATTTTAATTGGAAAATCTATAAAATGGACATGTTAACATATTGATGACATTGAATTTCTACCACCAAACTTTACATAAAAGAGCTGCATCCAAAAAACGCTACAAAATAAGTACTATAAAACGCTTAATGTGATTTCTAAAGTGCTAAATTTTTCATTTTAAACTTTTAAATCGTTCATCATTTTATACCTACGAAAAATGTCTATGGAATGCATTTGCATTAGTTTTAGAGAATAGACTTTGCAATGGAGTAGAGATACACAGTGTCAGCTGTTTCCTGTTTATCTAATGATTCTATCGGTTTTGTTGTTCGTGGACAATGATGTCATGTTGTTGATGTCCTCTAGAAGACAACCTGGTCTTAAGCTATTCAACTACAACTACTCGTAGCAATTGATCACTTCAGAAATCCTACCTAGTCATCCTCTCATCATATTAGCGCACTTCCTGAAGTTATGTGAAGATTATTAAAGAACCTGCCTCGAATTCAATGACATTCTTGCGAGTTCATACACAAACATGCTTGTAGAGAAGGGGTCGCTAGGTATGAACCCTGAGGGAAGTAGTCAACTATGTCAAATCTGCAGGTAAAGAATATTGTGAAGGAAGTCGCAATTACATTCTTCAATTAAAGCTTGAAGTTTTGATTACTGCTTCTATTCCTGCAGGGAAGAATAAATGTGTAAGTCGGATATTAAATTAGCACAAAATAACATTATCCCTACCGTACTATTAATATCGCCACAAACAATATCCATTTTTTTCGCCGTTTAAAGTTTTAATATATATACAGTATATATCTGCAATAATTTTCAGTTCATATAGGGGAAGGATAAAAAATAAAAACCTTGGAAATGTTTTGCAATAATATAGAATTAAAAACCATGGAAACGTTTTGCGATAATATAAAAATAAAAACCATTGAAATATTTTGCGATAATATAAAAATAAAAAAAAAAACATGAAAACGTTTTGAGACATTGTAAAAATAAAACAATGTACACTTTTACGATAATATAAAAATAAAAACCATGGAAACGTTTTGCCATAAAATAAAAATAAAAACCATTAAATGCTCTGAGACTCTGTAAAAATTAAATTCACGTTAATGTTTTACAATAATATAAAAAAAACAAAAGCAGCGCAAATGGTTTAACAATAATGTAAAAATTAAGACCATAGACACGTCTCTAGACACAATAAAAATAAACAACATATAAATGTTTTGCGATCCCACATAAATAAAAGCCATGGGAATGCTTTGCGATATTGCAAAAATAAAAAAAACTTAGAGATGTTTTGCAACAAGTTGTTATTAAAATTAAAACTATGGAGATATTTTGCTTCTAATATAAAAATAAAACCATGGAAACGCTTTTCGATACCATGAAAATAAAAACTATGGAAATGTTTTCCGATAGTATTAGAAATAAAACATGGGAACATTATGCGATATTAAAATAAAATTAAAAAATGAGAATGTCTTGCGATAATATATAAAATAAAAGTTATGGAAATATTTTGCGGTATTATAAAAATTAAAAGTAGTGAAAATATTTTGCGATACTATGAAAATAAAAACCATGGAAATATTTTGCGATATTATTAGTTAAATGCTGTGGAATTGTTATCAACGATGATCGTGTGACATACAATCCTGTGACGAAAATGTATTATTTAACATAGCGTCGTCGCCCTGGGTGGCGCAGTCGGTATAGCGCTGTCCTTCGGTGAACCAGGTTGCGGGTTTGATCCCGGTTCAGGTCGATGGCATTTAAATGTGCTTAAATGCGATAGGCTCATGTCAGTAGATTTACTGACATGTAAAAGAACTCCTGCGGGACAAAATTCCGGCACTCCGGCGACTCTGATATAACCTCGACAGTTATAACGTTTTGTGACGATAATGAATGTGTGATAAATGAAATACATGACTGGTAATTTATGACGAATGATGTGAATTACTTGCAGTATTCCAGATTATGACCTTTTAAAATTAATACGTATAGAAGTAATCGAAACACACGACTTTCTGAACCAAATTTGGATATCAACTTTATTTTTCGTGTTGTTAGAACATAATTTGATTAAAGTCCATAAAATGGAAAATAAATTATTTATTTCATATTTTTCGGACAGAATTATTTATTTATTTATTTGATCATGATCATTCATTTATTCATTCATTTACTCATCCATTCACTCATTGATTCACTCACTCATTCATTAATTTAACCTGGTGTAGATAAGGCTATCAGACCTTCTCTATCACACCACTATAAATACAAATACAATAAAGCAAATGCAGAAAGAAAAAATTAATAAGAAAAGGAAATAAAAGCATAAATACAAATTAAAAAACACAAATGCAAATAAGGAGAGGAAATAAAAAATACAAGCACACAGATGAAATCACGATAAATACAAAAAGTAATAATATAATACTACATTAACAGCTTAATGTATTTAGTGATTAAAGGTAATCTAGAAGTAAGTACTAACTACAATTTCAAGAAAAACAAAACAGCAACAATTCCCAAACATTTACAGTCTTACTAATAAACTATGTATAGTTTTTATGTGAGACTTATTCATAGTTGGGACAGAAAACCTTACTAATAGACCATGCATCAGCGATGGATGTATAAACAGCCTGTAACTATACATAGGAATTGCTTTGCAGTAGTTATATACACGAAACCCCTTGTTTAAGAATTGTGTGTAGACAAAAAATAGCCGCCCCTCTAACAGCTGTTCGTATCGATTCTCTTTTTATGACGATGGTTGCCTTGTAACCACAGAAGAACAAACCAAAGAGTAGAGAATAATTAGAATAATATTGCTGTAGATGTACTCTTTGACCAAACTATAGCGTGGTAATCGATCAGGCCCAGTTGTATTATCGATGCTTAGCGCGGCACACGACGGCACACTAGCGCGCACTATCGGATGCAATAGAGAAACTCAGCTATTCTATAACCTTTCGTAATGAAGTAATAACGAAACTATGACGTAGGTGTGTAACAGAAGTACGATTATACACAACGTATGTAGTGATTATTAGTAAGGAATTTACTCACAACTTATAAATGAGCTATTCATTGTGTAAGTATAAGACGTTAAACATACGTATAAGAGTTTTTATTAATAAGACCGTCACAGTAAAGTTAAAATATTCAGTTTCCTGCATTGCACTCTTTTCAGTAAGAAAATACTTACTAATTTTGTTATTGAATAGTAGCTTTTGTATGAAACTCAGACGTACCAATACTTTTTTCTCTCTATTACGGTAAGGTATCCCCTTGACTTGACTCTCCATATAGGCGCATGGGACATAGAGGTACACATTAAATTATCTCGAATATTACTATATTTTTTTCAAAGCAAGCAGTGGTATAGGTCGTTCGTTATCTCGTGAAACCCAATACTTTTGTGCGCCGTAGCATATAGTAAGAACATCATGGTGGTGGTAAGTTAGTTCGCTTGCTACAGGTAAAACCGTAGCGGGGGGGGGGGGAGCTTCTCAGTCCACTTTCTTCTTCCCCTGACACTCAGGTAGGTTTCACGAAGTACCGAATGGCCTATATCACTATTCGTAACATGGCAAATGAACTGAAATGATGAAAAACGAGTAAAACGTACAAGAAGAAAGGTCTTTTTGTGCCAAACTTTATAAACGGCACAAGATCGAGCCACTCAACTTCCCGTAAAATTCAGTGTTGTGTCCTTCCAGGGAGTAAACAGACTGTCAGGGTGTGCAGTTGACCACACCACCTCATTCTATTGCCCAAGTCATGAAAGCATGGCTCTTTACTTCCGTGCACTTTCATGGTATATAAGTTGCATTTGCACAGTTCAAATTTCCTTTCAACTTTACGCATTCACGGAATGGATGCACGATTGATATTTAATATTATATATACCCAGTGAAGATGACGTTCAAACCGGCGCACCATGAAGACACAAACTCTTCTAGCACAGCGGTGACCAAAATTGGGTGTCGTGACTACATCGTGTAATCACAGACATTCAAACGGGTACGAGGAGTTTCCTGTACATTGCTGTGTTTCGTTCACATACTGAAGGCAAGCAGTGGCGGTATCATGTCGCTCTACAAACTCTGTCTCTACAAGCAGTAAGAGATGGTTTCGCAAAAAATGAGGAGAACTTCTCAGTTGTTTTGTCGGAGAAAATGTAATATGTTTACTTTGCTCAACAGTTCAATTAGGAGTATATAGAAACATTAATTGCCACGCTGAATAATGTATTATTATTATTATTATTATTATTATTATTATTATTATTATTATTATTATTATTATTATTATTACTGACCGCTAAGTATGTGTTTCTCTGTACGTGCATGAATATTGATATTTTCAGATCTTCTACCTAGAAGGATAATATTATTAGGTTTTGTCTCAATTTTAATATTCTTAATCTTCAGATGAGGGTAACTATTTATTAGTTATTTATTTAATAAGAATATTGTAGAAAAACTGATCCAATATTATGTGCCAACGAACTGTTAAAAGCCAGGAATTGACATGTCTTAAATCATAGCGAGGAAGAGAAAGATGACACAAATAAATATAAGGAAATGAGCTACCTAATGGGGTTTGAAATATCTCGTGCTCTAAAGACTTCTAATAAAACAGAATTTCTTAAAAGAGTAATGATTAAAATTGCTTAAATAATTTGACCATAAGAAGTTTTTAATTTTGAAAAAAAAAAAAAAAAAAAAAAAACTACGAATTTCTCGACCAAGTATCGATAGAAGAATTTAGAAAATTCCTGATTATATTCAAGAGGAAGGTTAAAAAAGAAGCAAGAAAAATCGTATATTATTCACTGGTTCTTGATGACAGCAGTGACAGCTTGAGATTTTTTATCCGAGGGATTGATCAAGATGTTAGTAGGCCTAAAGGAACCACCACTGGTTGTAGTTTTCATGCCAAGTACCTTCCCTGCGTCTCCTTACTTCATAGGCTATCTGTCGCATGTAATCACTGCAGTTCGAGTTTTGGTCACAGCTGTTCTAGCATCTTAATTGAACGCGAGTTTTAAACTTGATTCTTTCAATATTCTTCCCAGATTGCATGCGCGTATGTGCATGGAAAATTGAACCATGTAGACGCAGCTTTTGGCGTTTAAAAAGAAATGTGTGCATCTAACACCGCCTCTACTGTAAACCTACAGACAACATTAAGGCTCGATTGCATAAACCATTTAATCTTAGATCAGATGTTAAATTGATCATTGTTCTAGCTGAACTTGGAATTTTGTGTTGTATAAAGTCTAATCTGAGATTAATTTGTCTCAAACTAAAGTCAACTTTGACTGAAGAAATTTCTCCGATTAAGTTAGATGATCCAAGTTCAGTTATTTCTTTTCTGTTTGAAATATAAGAGTGACAGATTGTGCAAATAAAATATCCATTATTATTATTATTATTATTATTATTATTATTATTATTATTATTATTATTATTATTATTAGCCTAATATTAATAGGTATGGTAGGTACATTTATATATATATATATATATATATATATATATATATATATTTTTTTTTTTTTCAATTTATTGCCTTAATACACAAACAATCTTATATTTTATAAGGCTCTATCGTGTTCAGCAGTACCTATAATTATATTATGTTTATAACAATCATTAATTATTAATGGATATTATAGGTAAATTCATAAATTTTCAATTAACTCTATTACTAAACGAAAATTGTCGTTTTATAAAGCTTTATTATGTTTAGCAATATCAAACACCATAACATGATAACAATTTGGAGAACAGTCAACCTTCTTCTTATTGTCCGCCATTATTTACATTGCACAAAACAAACCAGTGTCTCCAACAGAGTGTACGGAAAGTCGCCAAGAAGTAGTTGTGAAGTCGCTAGATTCCTCATTATCAACAAAGAAAGATTAAATTTCGTCACTATGGGGTGCTAAAAAGGTCGCTAAATCCCTATTTAAGCAATATAAAAGTTAAAAGAAATTGTTGTTGAAAAAGAGTTAAAGTCGTTGGATTGGCAACACTGAACAAACTTGTACAACATGGTCCGCGCATTATGCGATGTTGCCAAATCCTTTTCACGTGAACTTAGATTGCATTTGAACCAAGGTAATTTGATCGCAGAAAAGTTTTATACAATAGAAGAAGTGTCTGAACTCGGTTCACTTTTCGATCTTCGATCAAAGTTGATCTTAGTCAGGCAGTTTTATACAACTGGGCCTAAGAGAAATATAAACTGAGCCATAGAGACAATGAAAAAAGAAATTGTGTTTGAAACGGCACGGTCTGAACAGACCAATTATAGTAGATTGCGATGTTGCTGCTGATGATTGTGAAAACGATAATTATTTATTAAATTGTGCAAAGTTTAAGTTCGTAGAGAAGCCCTTCAAATCAAATGACGGGACGGGATAAAGAAATTGAATTTTGATTGCAGTTTTCAGGAAGAAGAGAAAAATGAGAACTATAAATTCACTGCACTTCTTCTCTATCCCTGCTATATGAAACACTCTCATAAATTTGTGATGTGTCTAGAAAGCACCCTTCTCGCAACGATGTGACGTGAAAGATATGCACCTTTCCTCCATTATCCACCCCCTCTCGCTCCTATGCACACGTAACCGAGTTGCGCGAACAAAAGAACAAGTCAAACCTAAACCCACCCACTAAAAAAATTCCATCCCGTCCTACCTGCAACAGTAAGGATCACGGAAAGAAACCAGAAAAATCCTTACCTGCTCCACATCCCCTTTTCACTTTTTTGACAGCCGTAAAAAGTCAGAGCTTAAGGGACGTGATGGAGAGGATAAAAAAAATAAGAGCGATGTTTTTTCTTTGGAAGTGTGTCAAGTGGTTGATCCAGCTATGAAAACTTGAAAAAGAAGGTGCGCTCGGAAATTTATAAACGAAGGGGAGCAGAGAATGCACCAATTAGCAAGGAATTCTTGTTCCATTTTCTACAACCCTGAGCACAGGCAGGCAGAAAACAGCACATCATGCTAGCTGGTCACTTTACAGACAACCTTCGTTGCAACAATAGCTGTGAGGCGTGCTAAGGGCCCTACAGCTTGGCACACGGTGTTCCGAAAGTGATGTCCTCTATTTCGAATATGAAATCAGTTTACATTCATGTTGCTGCTAAAATATACTGCATATTCGTGCACTCTGTGTTCGGAAAGGTTTCACTGTGTTTTTAAAGTAATATCACGGGCATGGCAACAGTTTTTTTTGTTTTCTAGGGAAGCTGGTAAGCAAATTAAAACGCGTGGTATAATAGCTTTAATTGGATATTAGAAAAACGTATAAGTAACAACAACAATACAGTAATAATAATAATAATAATAATAATAATAATACAGCGGAACTCCACAAATAGACACAGCAATGGTCCGTGTGCGAGACGAGGTACGAATGCTGTCTTTCTACGGAGTACTGCGGACATTGGTAAACATAAGGGCTGTACAATGTTTTTTATGGCGTGCGGATCGAAGCAAATAATTAACGTACATAATTTTAAATAATATATTGCAGTAGGCCTATATCGTCGTTGTTCCTGGAATAACTCCTATGTGCAAAATATACAATTTTTCAGTAGGACGAAAAAAATACAGTTATTCATTCTATGGCAGCCGTAAATAGGGAATTGTGAATTCTTACATTTTCGAAAGAAAGAAATATAATTACATATAGGAGATTTTATTATTTGCTGTATCACTATTTAAGTTATTTAATAGAGCAAAAATCTGAAAATCGATAAATATGTCACATAGGAGTTACTGCAGGAACGACGACGATATGCAAAATATGTGACAAAACAAATCCGTGATTAAGTATAATATATACGTGATACATCTGAAACATAAAACAAACTTCTGGAGGAAAAACTCTCTAAATGTAGCTACATACAGGGCTATCATTTCAAAACGTCGCACTCTGAATAACTAGTTAATTAAATAGAATTCAATTTAAACAAAAAAAAAACGTAAATTTAGATATTGAGAGGGAAGCTTAATTGCATTTTAGATTTCACCTCCCATTCCCAGCCATTCCCAATTTGAAATTTCAAATGGCACCCCTATATTTTTATACTTAAATATGAAAGAGTATTCAATTGTTTGTACACCACATTCATTTGTTGTCGCATCTTTTCTTTTCTATCGTCGCCTGACAACCTGGATTATTGTTATTGCTGATTAGAGCTGAAGAGAATAAAGCTACAAAAACTTATTGAGCATTTCATGTAATAGTTGTGTTTGTGTATTAAATTATTTTAAAATGGCATATAACCTCCAAGAGAGAACATAAATCATCCTTATTGATTAAATATAGGAAATCACACAAAATAAGCTGTGTTTTCATCTTACATTCAACTCATAATAACAAAGCTTCTTATAATCACTACAGACTACCAGGTATTTAGATGAATTTTGTTTTATCCCATGCACTGTTCTGATCGAAATGTCACATTCTTGAGGTATGGCTCTGATTGATTCACCTTTTTTAAACCGTTCCAATATTTGTAACTTCTGCTTCAACATAAGCACACATTTTCTGTTCCCTGCCTTGCTACCAACGTGTACGAGTATCTGCACACTACTGCACTGGTTCAACTGGTTAGCCCTGTGCAGCACGGGACAGGGTGCGTTGACTTACCTTGTATCGTGAAGTATACGAGAGTGAGAGTATATTTGTGGAGTTCCACTGTAATAATAATAATAATAATAATAATAATAATAATAATAATAATAACACCCTCTGATTGAGGTTCTGGCTGGTATGTACCATAACATCTCAGAGACTGTCGGACATTATCCAGTTTCAAATATAAACTAAAATTGCAATTTTTTGAATTCAGATTCCTGTCAATTATTTTTAAGCCCATTTCCTCTGCGATAGTTTTGTAAAAAATATATAGGCCTATTTCTTTTCCTTCCTTTCCCCTTTTTTGTTCTCTTGATCACCAGATGAATTTATTATCATACCCTTTTATTGTTCATTTTATTTAATTTTGTATTTCTTTTCTACTTTTTTATTATTATTTTATTACATTCCATTTTGTTATATTCTTAATTACGTTTTCCATATTAACTATTTGTACTAAATGAGTTGCTTTTATTATATTCCAATATATTTTACTTTCTTTTTTTCTATTAGGCCTATGGTATTATGTTTGTGTTGTTTAGTGTCAATTTTGTTAAGCTATTCTTATTATTTTTTTGTAATATGTTAGTATTCTGTTCTTTAACTTTTTCTTAAATTTTTACTGCTTGTATACTTTCTGACCTGGCCTTAACTCTGCCAGTATAAATAATAATAATAATAATAATAATAATAATAATAATAATAATAATAGTAATAATAATAATAATAATAATAATAATAGTAATAATAATAATAATAATAATTATTATTATTATTATTATTATTATTATTATTATTATTATTAAATCTATTGTCAGGCAGTACATCTCACTTGACGATATGTGTCAGAGGAAGAACAATTGTTTGTATACATCTGAAATCTGATTAGTGTAACATGTAGCTAACCGGCGATGTATGCGATGAAGGGGGAAAGGAACTGGCCACCCTACCCCATTATCTCCTGGCCTAGTCGCTTCATAAGTGGTGCCTTGTTGGTATCTATTGTGAGGTTCAGACCCGTCTTCGCACAGTTAACTAAACAATAATAATAATAATAATAATAATAATAATAATAATAATAATAATATAAGGAGAAAATAAGTGAAATGTGGGATAATGGCGATGGGGACTGACGCCCGAAGGCATGTACTGAGAATGAGAATCACAACTCGCCCAAGGTTTACTAGGCGGGATGACACGACCAATTCACTTATTAGACAGATGCAGAATCGTTGTAACAAGTAGATACATGTGGTAGTAATACAAAAAATAAGTTAGTTTCATTTTGGAGATGCCGATAAGCTTAATGTTTTACAATGTCAATTTTTTATTTTCCACCTTTGCTTATCTTAATGTATTTGGATTTATATTAACGTTTTCGATACTCAGTGTGTATCATCTTCAGATATGTATGTCAATATGTGTTGTAAAGACCTAGCCTCTTATTGTGTAGTGGGTTATTCACGTGCGTGTGACCTATCATGATTTCTTAATTTAGCTAAAATTACTGTAAATGTACTTGATGCAGTGTGTGGTTGCTTGTTATGATTCTGTTAAAATTCTTTCTTTTGAAAGCGCACATAGGTAAATAGGAAATTATGTTAAAACCAATATTATGACACATAAATATAAACAAGTAAAATATACACTATAAAAACACTATAAAACACTGTAAACTCAGCCATGCACCACACAGGAACACTCCGACATCAACTATAATTGTAAGTATTTTCCATGCATCAGTTTTACGCGAGATAAATTTCAACTTAACAACAAAACAAAATCGTCTTAATTCAATCTATTAATACAATGTAAATTGTTGCAGACACGCACGGCTGAACTAGATATACGGACTCAACAAAAATATCTTGTATCATATACGTCTAAGTACTTACATACAGCTACAGCATCAATGATCTTCACAGTAGTCAACATGAACAACAAAATTTAAAAAAACAATAAGCCTACAAAAAACTCCAACAACATACATTACCATACTACAGATAATCAGTGAAAGTGCGTCAGAAAGACAGTGTTTTTTAACCAAGAACAGTAATAACAACCCAATTTTACGACATAACAGGCTAACACAGCCAATCATAAATATGATAAAAGTGCTATAGTGTTTACAGTGTTTTATAGTGTTTTTATAGTGTATATTTTACTTGTTTATATTTATGTGTCATAATATTGGTTTTAACATAATTTCCTATTTACCTATGTGCGCTTTCAAAAGAAAGAATTTTAACAGAATCATAACAAGCAACCACACACTGCATCAAGTACATTTACAGTAATTTTAGCTAAATTAAGAAATCATGATAGGTCACACGCACGTGAATAACCCACTACACAATAAGAGGCTAGGTCTTCACAACACATATTGACATACATATCTGAAGATGATACACACTGAGTATCGAAAACGTTAATATAAATCCAAATACTAGGCGTGTTCTTAAAGTAAGTTCCAAAAGGGTGTAGTAAGTAAACGGGAAGATATTTACAAACCATTTTTGTTGCATTGTATTCCCCACACTTCAATTACTTCTCAACATAATCTCCACCATTATTGAGGCATTTATCGAGTCGTGGCACAAGTCATTCTATTCCCTCATTGTAGAATTCGCCCGCCTGCAATGCAAACCATTCCCGCACTGCTGTTTTCACTTCATCGTCGCCATCAAAACGTTGACCACCAAGGAACTTCTTGAGGTGCAGGAAGAGACGAAAGTCACTCGGAGCCAAATCCGGGCTGTAGGGGGGGATGGTCAATTTGTTCCCAGCCAAATTTCGAGATGATATTTTGGGTGTCGTCGCCATCAAAACGTTGACCACTGAGGAACTTCTTGAGGTGCAGGAAGAGATGAAAATCACTCGGATCCAAATCCGGGCTGTAGGGGGGATGGTCAATTTGTTCCGAGCCAAATCTCGAGATGAGATTTTGGGTGTCGTCGCCATCAAAACGTTGACCACTGAGGAACTTCTTGAGGTGCAGGAAGAGATGAAAGTCACTCAGAGCCAAATCCGGGCAGTAGGGGGGATGGTCAATTTGTTCCCAGCCAAATTTCGAGATGAGATTTTGGGTGTCGTCGCCATCAAAACGTTGACCACCAAGGAACTTCTTGAGGTGCAGGAAGAGATGAAAGTCACTCGGAGCCAAATCCGGGCAGTAGGGGGGATGGTCAATTTGTTCCCAGCCAAATTTCGAGATGAGATTTTGGGTGTCGTCGCCATCAAAACGTTGACCACCGAGGAACTTCTTGAGGTGCAGGAAGAGATGAAAGTTACTCGGAGCCAAATCTGGGCTGTAGGGGGAATGGTCAATTTGTTTCTGTCCTCATGATTTTTTCATCGACAGCACGCACCAAATTGTCATTGACCAAAGATGGCCGACCGGTACGCTGCTCGTCATGCACAGAGACGCGGCCCTCTTTGAACTTCCTAACCCATCTCCTGACCATTCCATCACTAGTGGCATCATCACCACACACCTCACAAAGCTGATGATGAATGTCAGCTGGTTTGATGTTTCTCGCATTCAAGAAACGGAAACACAGAGCGCATCTCACAGTCGGCGGGGTGCTCGATCACTTTAATCATTTCAACTGATCACAACTAACCACACACACGGACTGGAGCTCTGAAACTGCATGCACAGCTTGTCTGAAGATTGAAGAAGAAAATATGCATGCGCAAAATAACGATTGCAGCGATGTGATGGCTATAATTGAAAACGGAACTTACTTTAAGAACACGCCTCGTACATTAAGATAAGCAAAGGTGGAAAATAAAAAATTGACATTGTAAAACAAAAAATAAGAACTTAATATTCATTGTATATTCTAGGGTCTGTAACTAAAGAGGTACATTAGAATATGCTTATTAGGTCTACATGAGGAGTATAGTATCAAAGTTAGACAACTCTATTTTTTCCGATATCCAGATACTCATTGTTTCTCATAGAATTTTGTGTGCTGAATGCGATTCTGGAACTGTTCAGGTTCAAAAACGGACAGAATAGGGCGAAAATAGCACTTAATTGTGCGCTTTAGAATCAAAATGTAGACAACTCCACTGTGGCTTGGTTTCATATTAGGAAATTTCCTTCAATAGCCAATGAGGAGCCCACATTCGTACCACCTTTTTCCATCACACATTGCGAATCCAACATGGCTGATTATTTATATAATCGGTTTGTGGATGAATAAGTAGCCTACTGTTTTACGTAAATTTGCTTTGAGACCTAGTTAGAAGAGACATTGATTCAAAAGTAGGCAATTTCACTTTAAATATGGGCTCGATTGGTTTCAAAAACAGACAACTCCACTTTAAATATGGCTTCATTTGGTTTCAAAAACGCACAACTCCATGACTTAGTTTCAGAGATGGATAACTCCACTTTTTAAACTTAAACTGCTACCTGAATATTAATTTTAAGCACATTTTTAGAATGAAAAAATATTTCTATGACCCATAAGAATTAAAAAAAAACGCATTTCTACGTATAACGGTGACATTAGTTTCTAAATATCTAGTTTTCCGCCTCTCCAGTAAAAAAAGCAAAAGTGGAATTGTCCAAGTTTGATACCAAACTCCTCACATGTATTTCAACTTCAAGTACTATTACTTAATAATGAAAGTTAATTTTAATTTGCATTGTGTTATTACAAAGAGAGGAATAAATAAAGAAACTACTTTCAGACTTTTCTATGGTTTTTGTTGCAAAATATATTTAAGTGTGTATCAATATGGCTGCCATTGCCACCACAGCTCACCACGTTTGCAGTTTTATAGCAGAAGTTAATGAAGAAAATTAAGCTTGAGAAATTCGAAATTACTTTCACAAACACACAATTATCCTAATATGTAATAAAAATATAAGATTTACTATAAATTACGTAAATAAAACACCATATTTTTAAAACTATACCGATTATAGAGTAAATTAATGATTTATTGTAGTTTATATTATTATTAAATTTAATATTAGTTATTATAATTTACGAGACAGTAATGCAGTAGCGCCACATAGCATATAGGTATTTGTTCGAATCAGTACTGCAGGTCGAGGCATAGTTACCAGTTGAAGCACAAATAACTGAAAAGATGATAACTGTTGTTTCGGAAACTCATTTTAAACATATCAGTACGTTAAATCGTAGATAACTTTATATGTACAGGTAACTGTCTTTCCAGCAATCGAGCATTATTAGGAATTCTTTGAGCCATTAAGAAATACAGAGGCTCGATATAATCCTAATTGATTATGGGATAAAAAATAATAAGAACAATATCATCATTATCATCAAGGACAGAATTATAAGTTTTTTTTCTTGTCTATAATAAAATTGTGGGGAATATAAATTAAATCCAAGCAAATATTTAAAATTGATGTTAAGCTTCGATCTTTAGTTAACTGTAAATTTCCGAGTTACGTGAATCCAAGAAGGAGATATAATATTTCGACTTTAGATAAGAGCTAAAGGCGGCCGATCGAAATTCTATGCTCTGGATTGGCGTTCAATGGAAGACACTAAAAAAACTGTCAAATAGTTAAGAAAATGGAAAAATAAAATGATCCAAACTCCAAGATGCAGAATAGTCATTAACAATATGAATTCTAACAATGACCACAAAGAAAAGTGCAGTAGTAAAACTTCACGGAAAGTATTTCAATACGTCATAAGTAGAGACGAGAATTCCATGCAAATACATGTTTTTATAGGAACATAGGACATAGCTCAAACTTAGTACTTATCCATTTCATTACTTTCCGGTTCCAAATATGTGTACTTTTCCATGCATTTTTGCATGTTTTGGCCTTTTTGGGGATAAAAACATGCATAATGCATATTTCAGCAATTTTTAGCTTAATCATGCATATAATATGCATTATATTCTGTTTAATTATATGTTTTATTGGTTTTGAATGGAACCTTAGTTTCTAGATTTTATGTCCCTTATTTTAGCTTCAGGAATCAGGAGTGAAGAAGGAAGAGAAAAAAAAACTAAATAACAGAAAAAGGTTCATTCAAGTTTGCACCCATAACTTCTTGCAATGTAGAGAGGTCATTCTCTATATTGACTGACAAGTGCAGGAACTTCACAGAAACCAATTTAGAAATGTTGTTAGTTGTTAACTGTGCAAAAAGAAGTGAAGTGAAATAAGAAATTTGGAACAAAGATGAAAGTGCATATTTTAATTTATTTTTCGCTTGATCGTGCATGTTTTATAGTGCGATATGCATGAATGCATGAATATTTTGGGATTTTATAGTGCATGAAATTCTTGTCTTTAGTCATAAGACAACATATGAGTATGTGGGACTCTAAACTCGGGCTGTATATCAAATGACATGAAATACTATATTACGATACAAGGTTGGGAAATGCTTTTGCAAAATCGAGAAACAATTTGAAAAACAAACAGAGCGAGTTTTTCAAATTTTCGAGATTTTGTAACGCACTTCACAAACGTGTATTGTACAACATTTTTTGCACGATCATATTTTTAAAATTGTAACTACGGTATATCTTGCATTGAAAATTTAGAGCAATAATATTCCAAAGTCTTCCCAAAACTGTACTGTAATGGTAACTAACTGTAAGTAAGAATAAGTGCACTGTAATGGGACTATTTCAGTATAGTTTTATGTTATGAAGAATGGTTTCCCTAGGAACAAGTTTGTGTGTGGGAATTCTATCTTTCAAGGCCTAACAACAATAGCTGTAAATTTATATATATTTTTTACAATTATGCCACATTTACACTCTGTCTACAATAGACAATAAGTAAATATTATAAAAGAATATGACATGAGTGGAGATGTTATCCCATGACAACACTCCAAAAGAAAAATAACAATGTTTTAAATAGCTGTAGTAAAAATGAATGGAAGGTCAAGAGCATTGGTCCTTTTAAGTCTTCTTATTGTTTGACTATTATCCAGCAAATTTAATGCATGATGATTCGGATGTTGATTTAATCGGTGCAGGTATTTTTTACTGAACTTAGAGATTTCTTCTTTCACAGTTGAAATGTTTAGATCATGATGAATGACATCATTACGTACATACCATGGTTCAATGACAATGGAACGTAAAGTTTTGGACTGATACCTCTGCAGTATTTCAATGTTTGAGTTGCTAGCAGTTCCCCACAGTTGGATGCCGTATGTCCAGATTGGTTTTAATATGACTTTATAAACAAGAAGTTTATTTTCTAAAGACAGTTTTGATTTAGGTCCTAATAACCAATAGATTTTTTATGTTTTAAAATTTAATTCTTTACGTTTAGTTTCAATATGTGTACGCCATGTTAAGTGGCGATCTAAATGCATACCTAAATATTTAACATCGTCTGCTTCAGGAAGTTCTTTGTTGTACAGTGTTACAGGAGGACAGTTTTCAGTTCTGGTTCCGAAAATAGGCCTAACAACAATAGCTGTAAATACAGCAACAAACACGAATTTTTCTAATCTCACCTCTAAATCTGTAATGATTGGAGTCTATACGACAGTAGAATATTCTATTTCAAAATATCTTCATTAATTACTACTACAGACTGTACATCTGTAAGCAATCTATTTTATGCCTTTCCCTCCGCAGCTCACTTCATTGCGCAAGGCCTCAGAACTGAAACTCAGTGTGTGCACAAATCAAATCATAAAAGGAAAAATATGAATCCAACACGTTTTCATGAGGACCAACCACATCCGCTACCACTGACCCTTGTTGTTGGTATAAGAAAACTAATTTAGCTTAAAAGTTCGGCGGAATCACAAAAAAAAAAAAAAAATACTCAGAGATGAAGGGTTTCTATTACCTGGCGTTCAAATAATTTCAAATAGTAATTTTTAAGATAATCTACTTTTACAGGTAACACAGAAGCACATAATATCCAGGTACATAGTGAGGGCGCTATCTCTGACCGGCTACATGAGACGCAAACAGAATGAAATGAAAGAGTTTCAATTTCCGACTCTACCTGCCGCTGCCGCTGGGTGAGGTCGTTCCTCCGTCTTCTTCGAATCGAGAAATGAGTTCCAGTATTATTTTGATTATTACATGTATAGTATATAGGCCTATAACAAAATAGGAGTTTACGCAACACTTTCTGCCTTTATGAAGTTCTCAATGTATTCATTAGGGCAGGGTTGCAGAACTGGAGAAGAGAGAGGTGGAAGCATGGGGAAAGAGTTTGTTCTCCCGTCCACAAGGCCGGAGCCTTCAATGACGTATCAGTGACGTTTGACAACCACACTGAATGCATATCTTTCCTCTCCCTACCATGTCCAATTAAGCGAGGGGTGAAGGGAAGGGATGAGTTACGCGTTTCGGCTTGTGACGTCTACCGTAATTGTAGCACAGTTTTGCATCCCTGATTTAGAATGAGATAAATAGAAGTAGAATGTTTTAATTTTTCGAGACGTTTGAGATGGGCAGGGCATGTAGCACGTATGGGCGAGTCCAGAAATGCATATAGAGTGTTAGTTGGGAGGCCGGAGGGAAAAAGACCTTTGGGGAGGCCGAGACGTAGATGGGAAGATAATATTAAAATAGATCTGAGGGAGGTGGAATATGATGATAGAGACTGGATTAATCTTGTTCAGGATAGGGACCAATGGCAGGCTTACGTGAGGCCGGCAATGAACCTCCGGGTTCCTTAAAAGCCAGTAAATAATAATAATAATAATAATAATAATAATAATAATAATAATAATAATAATAATAATAATAATAATAATAATAATAATAATCCTCCCTAGCATTTGTTTGATTTTATCACCTTCCTAGCGTTTGTTTCTTTGTTTGCCAACACTGTACCTTTAATAATTGCACCTTTTAAAATGATTCATGTTTATTTCATCATCCTTAATTAAAACTTTTCTATCATTTATCTTGTTTATATTTTTAGGTTACGTTATAGGTTCTTCTGTACTATGAGATTATGGATAGTCACGTATCAAAGATTGTTTATTGAAAATTGAAATGGAATGCAACTGTTTTAATAAAAATGAAACTGAATGAAGAAAGACTTCATGACTAGTAATCGTCTATAGAATTCAAAGAAGATTGTATAGTTCGCACAACTGGTAACAAGAGAACAGTTCATCATAACATGCTACTGCCATCTAGCAAAATATTTGTAATGAAGAGATGGTACAATAATACATTTGAAGACAGTTAATATTTTCGTAAGACAATATTTTATTGCATTAGAGTGCTTTATTTCTTCTAATATTTATATAATTTCTTCTAATCATGTAATAGTCAATTGAACTCATTCGAGTTTTGATTTTCTCTCCACTGGAGCATTCGATAAGGAATGGCAACAATGCTGTAAATCACTGTTCCTGGCGGAGACCATTTAAATCTTGTACTAAGTATTAGAGCAGTGATTGTTTCATAAATTTTCAATATTGAAAATCTCGAAGTAGCCATATTTTGTAAATAAAGTGGCTGTTTGTGATTTGTAGTAAACAATACAGTCCTAAAAGTACGAATGTGCTTCACAGAAATTCAAGCTGCAAGAGAAAAACATGCAACTCAGTGTTTTAGGGCATTACAGGAAGCCTGTGGCAGAGAAGTCATATCGTGCTGAACTACTGCAAGTTGGGTGAAAGCGAGGCAAGAGTTGACATCCGAAGAACTTACTGATCAGTGAAAGAGATATCCAGAAATGCTGCTGCAGTTGGAGTCCGCCGTCTTCAAAGAATTTGGCAACATATTGTTGACATGGCAGGAGACTATATTTGAAGTTATATAATTTCGAAAGTACCCTAAATAAATTTAGTGTGAAATAGTAACCATGTTGCTATTACTTTAAGAATGCCGTACTATAAAATTCACGCATGATCTCGCAATCTTGCAAGGAATCCATGGAATATCTCTGTTAGTCCCAACTTTGCAGACAGTTGTCTTCCTCAGGAACACGTCGTTTCTGTGAAGACTTAGATATTTTTTTTGGAAATATTTAAAGAAGAAAAGGCTATATCTAAGATCCGTATCATGAAGCACACTTTTCTGTTACAAATCGTACGCTCTTTGGTCTTACATAGGAAGAACCATCTCAACTGAGCTCCATTCTTCACAAGTCAGATGTCGAACCGCGGCTCTTGAGAAACCATGTGTCTCACAATCCTTTACATGAGTGGGATTCCTATGGATAATGTTGAACAAAATAAAGTAAGCATAAGAAATCCCTGGAGATAGTGCTGTTTCGAAAATACAATACTTAGATATGCCACGAGCGTATTTAGACGCATTTCTTCAGTTGCAGGGTACTAATGCACGTGAGGCAGTTGAATATAGATAGTAATTTTCTCTTGCTTAGTGAGTTGACCTTGCATATAAATCTTTTGTCGTAAAGTAAGTTGGTATGAAGGCTTGGTACACTCCCTCAGTAAAGTTCTACTCGTAAATTTGATTTTCCTAGCAATAAAACTTGTTCTTCGTGTGAAAGAGCTCTTAAAACTGTCGGAACTCAATGATCAATGTTCAATAAAATTTTCAAACATGAAATACGACACTCGGCTCTTTCTCTATCCATTTCTGATACCAGAAATACCGAATGATCTTAGAGGAATGCGCGAAGATTGCCAACATATTCCAATGAATCTACTGTATGAGGACAGAAAGTTCTTGTTTTTCATTCTTAGATGTCTACACTTTTTCCCTAATAAAGATCAGTGATAACATTTTATCTTTCACTTTCTTTCTACTGCCACAAATTCCACTTGAACTCTCCAATGTGCAAATTAATACTCCAGCATCTAATTACATATTTTGATGACCACTTGGTTCGATTAGATATAAGGCGTTTAGTTGCAAAATCAGATACATCGTTAAAACATAATTTTTCAGTATGAATTAAAAACGTATATCTCTTATACACCAAGAGATAAAATGTTAATACTTTGAGGATACGTTTGTTATGGAATATTGTACCATGACGTATGGCAGTGACATTATTGCATAATTAGTATATGAAGTATCTGATTTTGAAAATTGTTCTGTAATCTATCCGGGTTTACAAATGAATAAAAATTCTTATCTTGGTTTGAAAACAAAAAATCATTCTATTATATACAATCTATTATCACAGTCTAATGTATACAGTCACAAAGCTTAATACGTAGTATTATATACAATGTACGTATTATCACAGTCTACTATATACAGTCACGAAGTTCAATACGTAGTAAATATGGATCCATAGATAGTTGCTAACCACTAGGATCGCTACTATCGCCTCATTACAGACAATGCGAAATAGTACCGGCACAGTCTATTGTTCCTAGTACCGTCACAACTCAAGCTTTGTGACTGTATATACTAGACTGTGGTATTATTTTAAATCCACTGTTACATTATTACAATTAATTTGTCATAGTTTTTACATTTTCGTCACAAAAGAAACTGAATTATTAAACAGCCGTATTACCTATTTCACAGGTAAGGTCACACACATTTTCTTCTTCATTCATAGAAGAAATTTGATTTTAATCCAAGCTTTCCAGTCTATTAACAATAGGTGCATAGTAGGTTAATGTTTGAAGTGATTTTCAGTCATTGCTAAAATGTTTTGTCAGCAAAGGAGTTAGATAATTTATTTTTAATTGTCACACTTTTTCTTCTGGCAGCATTATGCTTGGTGATGCAATATTTATTTTTTGTTCTTCTTACAAATCCTCTTGCATTGACCACACTCACTGCTGTAGTGAACTTCGCCCTTCACCAGGACGTCATCCCTCTTCTTGTTCGACTGATAAATCCACGTGATGTGTCCACACCTGCGGAGTAAGGTTAGCGCATCTGGCCGCGAAACAACGTGGTCCGGGTTCGATTCCCGGTCGGGACAAGTTACCTTGTTGAGGTTTTTTCCGGGGTTTTCCCTCAACACAATATGAGCAAATAATAATAATATTTTATTGCCAGAACAAAGACACATAGGCTATTGATTTTTTTCAATATAAGATCTCTCTAGCACCCCCAGAAAGAGTGAGTTATATACTCGTGCTCAGGGGACATTCCACATAAGTTGAATAACAGAATAAAAAGTAATAAAAGAAAAAAAAGAAGAAAAACACATATCACAATAATTCAACTTTAAATTTTCTCTGTTAACAGCAATTTTTAATAGATTTTTTTAAAAATAAGGAAGCATTAGCAAATTGCATGTTTGGGAATTTATCTGTTATCATGTTATGAAGCTTGGACCGAAGTTGCTACTATGATTAGGCCTATATGCTACAGTTGAAATGCTGGGTAACTTTCGGTGCTGGACCCCGGACTCATTTGACTTACTAAAATTTTATTTCACTAACGCTAGCTTCACCAAAACGTTTGAACGGAGCCGCCATTTTCAGTTGACGATCGCAAAACATGTTTTATAATATCGTAAAGAATTTGTAGTTTGAAATGTTGGCAAACAAAGAAACAAATGGTAGGAAGGTGATAAAAGCAGAAGAAACTATATAAATATTAGAAGAAATAAAGCACTCTAATATAATAAAATAGATATTAATTGTCTTACTAAAATTCTATTTCATTAATGTTACCTCCACTATAAACGTTTGAACGGGAAACAAATGACGATCTCAAAGCATGTTTTATAATACCGTAAAGAATTTGTAGTTTGAAATGTTGGCAAACAAAGAAACAAATACTAGGGAGGTGATAAAAACAAACAAATGCTAGGGAAGCAATAAAAATAAACAAACGCTAAGGAAGTGATAAAATTGTACGATAAGCAGCCATGATTGGCTGAAAGACGTCCTTTTGTGCCATTTTATTAGTCAAAAGTAGTATGACGTAGTAAAAGTGTAATAGTCAAGGTAATAGTAGGACTAACCATACTGACAAGCAAACATTCTCATGAAGGCAGACAAAAAAGTAATTTTTTATCTTCCACCGTGTTAATAACGACAAAACAAGTGCTTATACAAATTTTTGTCACTCGAACGCAATTACGAGGGTTATAAGAAAATAAGTTTCCCTGGGTTCGTTTATAGAAAGAAAATTGCAATTTCATGGAACGATTTATGGGAACAGATACAGCAATTATTGTAGAGCTATTTTTTAACATATCCCCCACCGGAACTGAGACATTTGTTATAACATGGGATCAACTTTTGTATATCTGTGTCGTAGAAGTCTGCCATCTGTGATCGGAACCAGCGTTTGACAGCCGTCTGCACTTCTCTGATGTCTCAATTCCGGTGGGGAATATGCTGAAAAATAGCTCAACAGTTGCTTTATATGTTCTAATAAATTTTTCCAATAAAATTGCGTTATCTTTCTGTAAACAGCTCCAGGGAACCTTTTTTTACGGTCCTCGTAATTGCGCTAAAGTGGCCAAAATTTGTATAAGCACTTGTTTTCATATTATTAAAATGGTGGAAGAAAAAAATAACTTTTTTATCTGCCCGCATGAGAATGTTTCCTTGTGAGATGATACGGTTAAAAAGGTTGTTATAAAATATTGTGTCTAATAATTCGTGTGTTTAGTGTGAAACTAACGGAACTACAGATCTTAAATTTTTCAGGAGAGACAAACTAATACTATTCGGATTTGAGTTACAATTTTTTGTCATCAAGTAAAAGAAAGAATTTGCCGTAGATTCGTATATAAACCTAAAAATATCAATTTTGTAGTTACGTTAGTTTCGTACTAAGCCCTCGAATTATGGAGATGTTTGGCACGATGTTGAAGATACTGGTGATTGAAATGAAGCAGAAGGTTATGGCAGTGACAGTAGATCCTTTCAGAGTA
Source organism: Periplaneta americana (assembly GCF_040183065.1). Classification (NCBI taxonomy): domain Eukaryota; kingdom Metazoa; phylum Arthropoda; class Insecta; order Blattodea; family Blattidae; genus Periplaneta; species Periplaneta americana. The sequence continues at coordinate 72,132,052 of NC_091122.1, read as the reverse complement.
TCTGTGGCACATATTTTACTCTTTTACATCCATCTTGGGACATGACATTTCGTGTAATACATATGAAGGGTTAAGAGCCATAGTGGGCCAAGCGCCATTTATTAAAAACGGAGAAAGCAAGGGTTAAAGTGAAGTGAATACCGTAATTTAATAAAGATTGATATGTCACATAGTTTTAATATGCATACATTATATTACTTGCTTTATGTTTCATTAAATTATAATAATAACTTAATTTTAACTCTTGTTTTCTTCGCTTTTATACAGGGTGTAACAACTTTAATGTTTAGAATTTCTGTAACATGTTCCCTGACACGTTCTAGATCGATTAAACCTAACATACCTATATCCAAAGTTCTGTAGGTTTGGAGTATTTGTACCCCAAAGTTAAATATTTTGAGTTTAATTTTATCGCTGAATACTGAAAGAAGTAACACCAATTTCCGAAAGTGACATGTCTATGTCATTATTTTTATTATTACCATATTACATTTTAATATCAACTACTTGTGAGTATGAAAGAAGCGTGCAAAGTTGAAAAAAAAAAGTCCTTAAGATTCCAAACACTGTACTTCTTGCGGAAAATGTGATTAATTCTGTCTCTGCTCGAAATGTCCTCCTTGAGCGGCAATACAGTTCTCGGCTCTACGCAGAAGTCCATTTGTGGCTGACTGAATAGTACGAGGGCTATTCTTTATTAATTCAGAAGCAGCAATGATTCTGTTTCGCAACTGTTCACGTGTGTCAACTTCTGTTGCATACACCATTCTTTTCATATCACCCCACAGGTAATAATCCAAAGGCGTTAAATCAGGTGACCGTGGAGGCCATGCCTGAGGACCACCACGACCTATCCAGCGATTGAAAAAATGTTCATTCAAAAAGTTTCGCACACGGAGAGAGAAGTGAGCAGGATGACCATCATGTTGGAAGTACATGTCATGCCTCACAGCCAACGGAACATCTTCCAGCAAACCTGGTAGTTCATTTCGTAAAAATAATTCATAAACTTCTCCTGTTACCTTGCGATCGAAGAGGAATGGGCCTATAAGTCTGTCGTTTAGCATACCGCACCATACGTTAATAGAAAATCGACGTTGAAAATGTCTTTCTCTTACTGCATTCGGGTTTTCATATGCCCATGTATGACTATTTCGAAAATTATTTATGCCATTTCTGGTGAATGTAGCCTCATCAGTGAACAAAATCTTTGCAACCAATTGAGGTTCAATCATTAACCAGTTACATAAATTCAAACGAGGAGCCAAATCTTGTGGCTCAAGATGCTGTTCTCCTTGGTCGTGATACGGATACAAACATTCCTTATGTAGTGTTCTCCATACCTTCATATGATTTACATCGAGCTTTGCAGCAATCCTCCGTGTACTTAACCGTGGATTTTCGTCTACAATATCAATAATCATGTCTTGTACCTGTGCCTGTTCTTGTCGTTCTGCATTTTCCTTCTTCACACAAGCGCTTGGAAGTTGACCAGACTGTGAAATTTGTCAATAGGCACGTGAAAATACCTGTGCATTAGGAATCCAACGATTTGGGAACCGTGCATGATATGCCAAAACAGCTGCTGTTGCATTGCCATCACACAGTCCATACACATAAACTATGTCGGCGTATTCCTGATGTGTGTACACAAAAGACATGTTTTAATGGTCAAAACTCACTAAAAAGACTAGTCACAATACGGTTTATTTTTCCCACAACTGTTATTTTAAACTGTTGTCTGTTTCGTTTCCTTAGCAACCTAAACAATTTTAATTTAATTTCTCTTAAAAGTAATATTTCCTTCATTCACTGCTTTTCAAATGTTTCTTATGTATCTCTACTTAGTAATGCCATAAAATAGGCCTTGTAAAACGGTATAATGCTTGGAGCTGCAAGAAGTTCTATTTTTTCCAGCTCTGTTATCTCTGTAACCTCTCAATTTCGGATATAGGTATGTTAGGTTTAATCAACGTAGAACGTGTCAGGGAACATGTTCCTGAAATTCTAAACATTAAAGTTGTTGCACCCTGTATATGGCGCTTGGCCCACTAAAGGCTCTGAACCCTTCATATATACCTCGTGTGTCTATTTGATTTAAATAACTAGTCTGATAGGCCTATTGTTTCTGCCTCTTTCAACATAGTGCTTCTACATACATCGTGGTGGCTTTTTCTTAGTTCTATTCTCTGTTTTTAAGTTATATTATTTTTTAACTTTATATACCAAGTGTTCACCTATTATAACATGTTCTATTCGACCTACACGACCTGAAGATGCCAATCAAAATTGGCGAAAACGTTTGTTTTTAAACCTGTTTAAATGTTGTTATAACATGTTTTATTGTGTTTTTATGTTAAGTATTGACTGAATAGAACAATTAACATTGTACTTAACGGAATCAATATGCCTTTAAAATTATATAATTTTGTTAAACATTACAAGTGAAGTGAAATGAAATGAATTAAGTTAGTGAGATTAAAAACCATTGCTAAATTTTGCATGGAATCTGTAACACAAAAACGTATTTTATTATTTTGGTGCACGGTGAATTGTTTCTTTTAAGAGTGGTTCGAGAATTTTATTATAGAGAAAGAAAGTCACCTGCAAACAAAGAAGTAAAAATTTATATGGCGAATATATTCAATGCATGCAAAATGTGGGAATCGTATCATTAGATAGTTTTTTTCTGTCATCTTCATATCGCGACAATTTGAAGTTGCGTTAATTGAAATATTATCTCAACGCAGCAGGCAAGCTCTGACAATAATTGTAAGCAAAGTGTGACACAGTCTCTCTCTCTTTTTTTTTTTTTTTTTTTTTTTTTTCCAACAATGCGTATAATCAGGGGCAGGTATTTATGAAGATTAATTTTATCATTTGTGATTTTTAATACTGGTTTCGGCGGATATTGTTGGACATTGATTTGTACTCGTGGCGGAGATTAGCGGAAATTTTGGAAAATATCATTATTTTGGAATTGGAGTATTTTTAGTAGGTTATTTTACTACCCTGTATCAACATCTTAGGTTATTTAGCGTCTGAATGAGATGAAGGTGGTAATACCGGTGAAATGAGGCCGGGGTCGAGCACCGGGTTGCTCATATTGGGTTGAGGGAAAACCCCGGAAAAAACCTCAACCAGGCAACTTGTCCCGACCGGGATTGGAACCTGGGCCACCTGGTTTCGCGGCCAGACACGCTAACCGTTACTCCACAGGTGTGGACGGAATTGGAGTATTAACTCAGTATGAATATTAATTTCCAAATAATTAACATTAAAGGTTTGTTGAATTCTGGTAAAAATGCAGTATGGCCAATAGATAATATTTGTTGGATTGAGACTGTATTTAACACTGTATTTAAACTGAAAAAAAAACTTGCAGCCCTCAAATTAACACCTTCAAATTGAAGGGTTCAGAGCCACAGTGGGACAAGCGCCATATATTAAAAACGGAGAAAGCGAGGGTTAAATGAAGTGAGTACCATAATTCAATGAAACATACAGGAAGTAATATAAAGTATGCACATTAAAACTAAATGTTATGTAAATCTTCATTAAACTATGGTATTCACTTCAATTTAACCCTTGATTTCTCCGTTTTTAATAAATGGCGCTTGGCCCACTATGGCTCAGAACCGTTCAGTTAATAGTAAAATATTGAATTCTCCGTCGTTGTTTGAGTTCACTAATGTAATCAAAACATCTGGAATACCATGTAATATAGCCTACTTGGATATATACCAAATTCAAGTGAAAAAAAAAATAAAAAAGAACTCAGAATATGAAATTCGCTATAAAACTACGCAATAATAATAATTCTCAAATGTGTCCATATTTCGCTATTAGAACTCTATTTCGCGATTTGTCGCGATTGTTTTATCCGCATATTATTAATCAGAATCACTTAATTCGTAAAAATTACTAAAAATCTATTGCATATTTATTATGTCGTGATCTCCATAAATACCCGACCCTGCGTATAATGATAGTTGATGATTCTATTGCAGAGAATGTTCCATTGTTTTCAATAGATACGAAACTTAAAGTCATCCTGTATGGGACAATAGATCTGAACGAGAACTAGCCTGTATCTCATTAATGTGAGAGAACGCTCTGCTTAATCGAATTTCAGACACGTGGCCGTTTTTCGGTAATATAATGAGAAATGAAAAACATTATATTTTTTGTTGTAATACTGTGCAAATATTTGTATGATATTATATTTTTGGAACCCCCGTTGACTACGTCTTTCGTAATGCCGATACACCGTACGTCCTTTTTCCGCCGTGGCAAACAATACAACGTGGCTGCTTGTTCTGGAATATATCAGAGATCTGCTGAAGTCAGCAGTACCATTCCTGTCTCTGTATGTAACTTCTTTTTCCATAAGCAAACACGACGCCGTTGCGGGGACGGTCGGTCGGTCCAAAGCGCAGCCTGTGTACACATCAATGACATGCACATTTCCATGAAGAACAGTCCCAAGACATGTTCTGTGTTCGCAACGGTTATTGTAACAACGAGTGGAGCGCGATTTTTTAACGACAATGATGAATAGTTATTTTTAGGTGAACGTCAAGCATCTAAGTATTTGTTGTTATTTTCTTGTAGCCTCCTACCTTTTTTTTAGAAAGTCATATACTTTTATTATCCCCACATCCTTCTGTTGCCTCTCTCTTTTCAAAAGTGTTTCTGTACCATCTGCGCTTAAGTGAAGAGGTATATTAAGAGTGGGCCAGATGCGATGCTAATGCACTGTGTAACTATAGTATTAAATGCTTTTGTAATTGATTCAGTTACTCTTAAAATGCGAACTTTCATCCCGCCGGTATCAGCGAAGTGAGACGTAAAAGCTCACATTCTCGTCATGTAATCTCACACGTCATTTTTCTCACGCAATAGCGAAACTTTCTGTAATTACTATTACAACTACATAATTGTCGGATTTTCTCAAGCCATTTGATACGTCAGCATTCACTAATGTCATAACCAGTAATTGCCAGCACATACTACGAACTTTACTTAAAAGCCGGACATCACATACCGTAACTATTCTTTTAAGAAGACGAAATAGCAATTCTCATTTGAAGGGTTCAGAGCCATAGTGGGCCAACCGCCATATATTAGAAACGAAGAAACAAGGGCTAAAAGTAAGTGATTACCATAATTTAATGAAACATATAGCAAGTAAGATAAAGTATGTACATTGAAATTAAATGACATGTCAGTCTTTAGTCTAGCTTTCTCCGTTTTTAATAAATGGCGCTTGGCCCACTATGGCTCTGAACCTTTCATTTGATAACAGCCGATATTTCGTTTAACCTTTTCCTTTTATTGAATAATTACAAAAAACATGAAATTTTCAAGGTTTCATCCATCCTCGTCATCAGAAAATAAATTCTAACTGTATAAACATAATAAAACATCATAACAAATGGGCAGGGTAATCTCACCCTACGCCTACAATGTTCACTTCTCTTCCGTCTTGTCCCCGCCTCCATATCCTCCTCTCTCTTCTCTTTTTCTCTATTGCTACTCTCAATATTATCTGTCTCTCTCTCCGTTCTCTCTCATTCTTCCCCTTCCGTCTCTTTTTCTCCATTGCTCCTCTCAACATTATCTGTCTCTCTCCGTTCTCTCTCATTCTTCCTCTTCCGTCTCTTTTTCTCCATTGCTCCTCTCAACATTATCTGTCTCTCTCCGTTCTCTCTCATTCTTCCCCTTCCGTCTCTTTTTCTCCATTGCTTCTCTTAACATTATCTGTCTCTCTCCGTTCTCTCTCATTCTTCCCCTTCCGTCTCTTTTTCTCCATTGCTCCTCTAAACATTATCTGTCTCTCTCCGTTCTCTCTCATTCTTCCCCTTCCGTCACTTTTTCTCCATCTCAACATTATCTGTCTCTCTCCGTTCTCTCTCATTCTTCCCCTTCCGTCACTTTTTCTCCATCTCAACATTATCTGTCTCTCTCCGTTCTCTCTCATTCTTCCTCTTCCGTCTCTTTTTCTCCATTGCTTCTCTCAACATTATCTGTCTCTCTCCGTTCTCTCTCATTCTTCCTCTTCCGCCTCTTTTTCTCCATTGCTTCTCTCAACATTATCTGTCTCTCTCCGTTCTCTCTCATTCTTCCCCTTCCGTCTCTTTTTCTCCATTGCTCCTCTCAACATTATCTGTCTCTCTCCGTTCTCTCTCATTCTTCCCCTTCCGTCTCTTTTTCTCCATTGCTTCTCTCAACATTATCTGTCTCTCTCCGTTCTCTCTCATTCTTCCCCTTCCGCCTCTTTTTCTCCATTGCTTCTCTCAACATTATCTGTCTCTCTCCGTTCTCTCTCATTCTTCCCCTTCCGTCTCTTTTTCTCCATTGCTTCTCACAACATTATCTGTCTCTCTCCGTTCTCTCTCATTCTTCCTCTTCCGTCTCTTTTTCTCCATTGTTCCTCTCAATATTATCTGTCTCTCCGTTCACTCTCATTCTTCCCCTTTCGTCTCTTTTTCTCCATTGCTCTTCTCAACATTATCTGTCTCTCTCCGTTCTCTCTCATTCTTCCCCTTCCGTCTCTTTTTCTCCATTGCTTCTCCCAATATTATCTGTCTCTCTCCGTTCTCTCTCATTCTTCCTCTTCCGTCTCTTTTTCTCCATTGTTCCTCTCAATATTACCTGTCTCTCCGTTCTCTCTCATTCTTCCCCTTTCGTCTCTTTTTCTCCATTGCTCTTCTCAACATTATCTGTCTCTCTCCGTTCTCTCTCATTCTTCCCCTTCCGTCTCTTTTTCTCCATTGCTTCTCTCAACATTATCTGTCTCTCTCCGTTCTCTCTCATTCTTCCCCTTCCGTCTCTTTTTCTCCATTGCTTCTCTCAACATTATCTGTCTCTCTCCGTTCTCTCTCATTCTTCCCCTTTCGTCTCTTTTTCTCCATTGCTCCTCTCAACATTATCTGTCTCTCTCCGTTCTCTCTCATTCTTCCCCTTCCGTCTCTTTTTCTCCATTGCTTCTCTCAACATTATCTGTCCCTCTCCATTCTCTCTTATTCTTCCCCTTCTGTCTCTTTTTCTCAATTGCTACTCTCAATATTATCTGTCTCTCTCTCCGTTCTCTCTCATTCTTCCCCTTCCGTCTCTTTTTCTCCATTGCTCTTCTCAACATTATCTATCTCCGTTCTCTCTCATTTTCTCCCTTCTTCCGTCTTTTATATTCGTCTTTCTCGTCTACCTTCGGCATTTTCTTTCGCCTTCGCTTCTTGATCCTCCTACTTCTCACATCTTTGAATTTTATATCACTTTTTCATTCATTACTTCATTAAAGCCCGGATCACATATAGACTGCTCATTCCTATGTTAGAATCATATAGGCCTACTTTGTCTTTTCGGGGTTTACTTCCAAACCTATCGCTTTACTTGCTTGAAGTAAAATTTCCATGTTTTCCCTAATCGTTTCTGGATACTAGACAACCATTACAGTTAATAAAGCGTCATAAAGCAAACGAATCAAAATGCGTTTTGAAACATTCACAAGAAAACTTTGTATTTAGAACGTATTTAAGTACACATAAGAATTATTCTTGAGAGAGAAGAAGAATGAAATGAAGTGTATTTATTAAGGATGTGTGAATGAACGTGAATCCAATATTACTACACTCCGCTTGGAACATTTTGTATCAATGGAGGAATCGTATTGTCTTACAGACCTCCGGGCGCGTGTAGCTTTCACTAATCAGCACAGAGTATTGTATATCTGTCAGGATGGCGAATAGGCAAGAGTCGAGCGGCGGGCGGACGGGTGGTAAGGCAGACGACCTTTGAATCCAGCTTCAAATGGACCAAAGCCCAAAACATTGCACGTTTCTGATCTTTCATTGCAGTAGGCCTATTACACTTCGATTCTAATGAAGTATACATTATCCTTGTCAGTTGTTATTTAGATAGGAGGAGTTGCCCTTTTGTGCGACTTGCATGGTTGGATAACTAAAGACATCATACGATTACACACGATGTGATCTCAATATTGTTATGCGCCATCTTTGCAAAATATTCTACAGAGATTTTAATTACCGCTGCTGGTTTATATGACCAGAAAGCATACCGTTAGTGAAAAAAACATACCTTCACTGAAAATATGTGATCCGTAAAAATTTGTTTCTAGATTCTTTCACAGCAAAGAGTACTATCTGTTTGCTTCGTAGCTTTCTGGAAATGTATTCAACGCGTATTTAGACATTTATTTGATAAGTCAACCCCTGGAACGCTTAACAACGGTAGCATTTCAAGTATAGAAGGCTATGATCTGTATCTTGTGGTGGCCATTGTTGCCAATTTAGTGACTATGTCACCAGATCTTATTCTTTTACAATATTTGTCAGTGACAAATATCGTTACTTATCTATTATTATTATTATTATTATTATTATTATTATTATTATTATTATTATTAAATTATGGTTTATTTAATGACGCTCGCAACTGCAGAGGTTATATCAGCGTCACCGGTGTGCCGGAATTTTGTCCCGCAGTAGTTCTTTTACATGCTGGTAAATCTACTGATATGAGCTTGTCGCATTTAAACACTTAAATGCCATTGACCTCGGCCGGGATCGAACCGGAAACCTCGAGTGTAGGAGGCGCGTATAACCTTGTTGCATCTCGTATTACTAGCCTACCGGCCATTGCATAAATATGTCTTCACAGAATGCAAAATTACTGTAAGTACAATGATCACACTAAGCAAGCAAATGTATTTCACCCGCCTCGTAGACCATCCTTCCCTCTCCTGAGAAGTGACCCCTCTACTCCCAGATAAGTTTCGCGGACAGTACATCGGAAAGGAAAGAAACAGACGAAAAAGGTAGTATATGCCACTTAGTCGAGCTATATACAGGGATGGCCAGCACTGATTCAATGGATAAAGGGAAGAGAACTTATTAAAACGGGTGTACATCAATTGCGCGCGAAAGGATTAAAATGCATTCGTTGAGCGCGGTGTCAGTTTTTGGTATACGTCAGTTGAGCGCGGGGTCAGTTTTGGGTATATGTCAGTTGAGCGCGGGGTCAGTTTTGGGTATACGTCAGTTGTGCGCGGGGTCAGTTTTTGGTATACGTCAGTTGAGCGCGGTGTCAGTTTTGGGTATATGTCAGTTGAGCGCGGGGTCAGTTTTGGGTATAGCCTACGTCAGTTGAGCGCGGTGTCAGTTTTTGGTATACGTCAGTTGAGCGCGGTGTCAGTTTTGGGTATATGTCAGTTGAGCGCGGGGTCAGTTTTGGGTATACGTCAGTTGAGCGCGGGGTCAGTTTTGGGTATACGTCAGTTGAGCGCGGGGTCAGTTTTGGGTATACGTCAGTTGAGCACGGTGGAGTTGAGCCCAGTGGTAAGTTTTCCTTAGGCTTAGTGAAGCGTGTGAGAAAATTTGTGTTCAGTGTAAGTCAGGCTTGCTGGAGAAAAATTCAGTCCTTGGGGCTTTCTAATGAGTATAAAGATAACAATACTGACAACGGTAAATGGTTGCACTGGGCATTCGGTCTTTCATTTTTTCCTCCAATTGATGTCGGAGATGCATTTGTTGAAGATTTAGATTTAGTTAGAACCGGATTCGTTATTTCCCCCTGAAATATGGGCTTCCCATACTATTACATCAGACGAACTAATAATGCATGTGAAGCGTTCCACAAAGCGTTCTCTCTGAATTTCAACATTGCTCATCCTCATATTTGTTTCTTCAAGTAATTATTGGGACAGAAACTAACAGATATTACACAGTATTAAAATGAATGACAACGGGAATACTGCTAGAGCCAATCCTACATATAAAAGGAGTAAACAAGTAAACAGTAGGTATATAGAAGAATTACTTTGTAGATATAGACGCTTGATGCCCGCGCATGATGTCAGAAAAATGTGCTTCCTTTTGACATTACTGCTTTAGAGTCTACTATATATTCGGCTAACGAACAAAATACATTAAGTCAAAAATATAACGTCTGAGAAAAAGAGCGTAGGCTATATAATATACAAAATGTATGTGTAGGCCTATATACTCAGAATTAAAAAAAAAGACATAAGGACAAACAGCTTGCTTAGGGGAGAGTCGGGTAGTATCGGACATCGGGTAATATCGGACAGTGAGTTTCTTTCATCTACCACACGATGATAGTACCTGATTGACATGGTTACGTTTCTGTGATGTCACATAGAGAAACGTAACCATGTCATTCAGGTACTATCATATGGTGGTAGATGAAAAAAACGCACTGTCCGATACTACCCGATGTCCGATACTACCCGACTCTCCCCTAAATAATATTTTGAGGATTCACTTTCGTCAAGAACATTCAAACGGCTTTTTCCACGAAGTAAAATTTTTGACTTAATGTGTTTTGCTTGTAAACCGACGATATATTCCGTTCTTTACAATCTCTCGTAGGTCTGTCAAGTAGAATCCCAACGAGTAGTCTAACCTTTTCACCACACTTTTTTCACCTGATGACAGAGATGAAACTAATTTTCGAAACGTCGTGAATTCATTTAAAATTAAGCAAAGTAAAAAAGTCCGATCTACATCTCTTCTTCACAAAGCAACAACTTTTAGATCAAAAAGCTATTTGCTGAAGCCTCGCAGTTCAGGCCTCGCACAAATCCGGCTGGACGAATCGGTCCGAGGCGACGCGACGCTGCGAGGTCTATCTGCGCAGACCGCACACCTCGCAGCTTTAGGAACCACTCACTGTAGCTTGTATAGTCTGGATTTGTGCGAAACGGGCCTCGCAAGTTACAGTTCGCACTTCTTAAGCGTCGATTCTTAAATACCAAGCCTTAAGTTTTCCTAAAAAATCTTACTCCCTAAGCAAAAATCGATTATTTTTACTGTTTAATGACTGGTCTAATTGAATGACTAAATAGATGTAAAATAAAGTATTTTAATCATTCCTAACCTCTTTTTGTTTTCCTTTCTATACCTTCTCTGGACATAACACTGCAGGACTGCATGATCGCTTAGTGCTAATTAGAAAAGGTGTCGTATCTGAATCTGAGATTACACAAGACAACACAAGAACAATTTAGTAACACGTACGCCGGAGGCAAGATTCAAACTCACATCCATGGTTAAAGTTGCGTCATAGCCACTGTTTACATCAATGAAGGCGTTTATTAAAGTATTAACTATTGAAGAAATTTATAAATATAGTTTACTAACTTACTACCAGAGAAATCAAATAAAACAAGACTTCATAATAAAATTAGAAACCATTTTACAAATTTGAAATATTTAAAATTGAAGGGTGCTATTCATAGACATTTCGCTAGCCCGCACTACGAGCGTGCTAAACTAGCCCCGGCTATTGACTGGTTACTTGTACAGGATTCATATCATATCATATCATATCATATCATATCATATCATATCATATCATATCATATCTTATCATATCATATCATATCATATCATATCATATCATATCATATCATATCATATCATATCATATCATATCATATCATATCACATCATATCGCTAACACTGGTTTACGAATACGAAAAACGTTAGTTCGCTGATAATCCACCGGAAGGCCGCGCTAAGAATGTCTATGAATAGTACGGCCCGATGCTTTTAAAAAAGAAATTTATAAAATTATTCATTATATATAATATTAACAAATGTATTTTTTTACCTTTTATTTCTGTCGACTATATTCAGATTTTTTTATTCAATATTGCTGGCTTCTGTGTAATTGTCAATTTATATGTGTTATTTATTGGTTTGAATTAAGTATGTGTGTGTTTGTGTGTGTGTGTTTCCAATGCCCACCCACTTCACTTGCGTGATTCGGGTTCCGCATACTCCGGATAGATGGCAGACCCATTTTCTTGTTGTACACCACTTCGGCGGGTTACACTGTACATGATGTGTATCTGTGGAGAGTTATGTCGTGTACTAGGGTGAGTGTATGTGTAATTATTCGTGTAGTGTAGTATCTGGAATGAGTGATGATGATGATGATGATGATGATGAGAAAGGGAGAAGGGGAAACCCGGTGCCGGCACGTAGCCTACTCCTGTCGAATAGCGCCAAGGGGGCCATCCGACGGACGAATCACTATAAACAGTGACATATGCCTTCTCTTCATATGCACTGCGGAGAGATTTGGGATTTAACCCAGGCATATTGGTGCACAATTTAGTGATTAGAAGTTGTGCACTGCTATCTCTCCTAGTCCCGAGGTAGAAATTTTATATGAAAATGTCTCACCCCGCCGGGAATCGAACCCGGGCCGGCTAGTCTGGAGGCAGAAACGCTACCACAGAGCTAACTTCTTTGTAAATTTGATGTTATATTATTAGCTAAGACCCCACCGTACACGAGCATGGCTTTTACGGTAGTGGCTAGAAACATTTTTCTTTTATAATTTTGATTTATAGTCACTAGCTAGCTAGTTAAATACATTAAATTAAATTATACTAGTACGAAATTTCACGTAGGCCTACAGGCATGTGACATCTGTCCCACATTTTTACGTTGGTACATCAGTCTTACAAAACACAGGCCACGCGTTTGAGGAAGAATGCCAAACACCGTGATTAAGAGAAACCCAGCTACTTCAGACAACGTGCTTGGAATAGCTACAAGAGGGGACAAGGCATAAAACAAATTAATTAGCCCGTTTTATGTCGAAACGCCCGAAAATCGGAGGCAAGAATCTCGCTTGGTAAGAAGAGTCTGTTGAGGAACTGCGCGGAATGAGCGACACGGGAATTTTAAAGGTCGAATATTACAGAAATGTAACTCAAACGTGTTTAATCATACCTGTTCTCTGGTTTAGTAAGGAAAACGTAATTCGTGGACCACACACACAGTTGCAATCAAAGAAATCAGATGTAATTTGTCAGAGCAATGCGCTCGCTCTGTGGATGAATCGCTACTTCCAGCGACAGTACAAGAACAAGAAGAATGGAACTGTAATGGTTGTTGAGACAAAGAGTGAATGGAACGAGGCGGGGTTGTAGAAACAAACCTCACGTCTGTATATAAAAGACAACACGCCTGCCATTCAGCAGCCATGTCCCCCCCTCCACGTCCCGCAGCCCGATCCTATCCACCCAAAATGCATTTCTACATTTACTTGGCTACTCCCTGACTAACGAGACCACTACTGCAAGACGATGTCATTAGAGATTATTGGAAACCCACAATCATAGGGAGCACGAGTCCGTTCGGACAGCTCTATCCCTCCGGTCCCCGGTCTTCGCCTGTCTCTTACGAAATTGAGAGCGGATTTGCAGGTACACGGACTGAAATTGGAGACCACCTAACAATGCGGTACTATTTAATGAGCCTCTCATATTTTTTCATAGGTTCGTTCTCGAAAAAGGAAATAGAATCTTATGAGTAATCATCGGTACGTACCTGTGTGCCCTCTCCAGTAATTGTAATAATCTTAACTGATTATGACCAAATATGGCACAAGTGTAATGACTAGGGAGCGGATTTTTATGTGCTAAAAATGTAAATATATTTATTTTTATGTGCTAAAAAGTATGAAAATATTTGCTAAAAATAGAAAAAATATTTTTTTTTTAATCTGACAAAAATACCTTACTTAGCTTGAAAAAAAATGTTACTAGGTACTCACCAATCACACTTGAGTATCAGTTGCTAGTAGTTGTTCGAGAATTGCAGTGAACAACAAAGGTCATTTCCAAATTCTCCATCACAAATGCATGCCGATTATCTCTGAACAACAACATACGTACTGTGAAAGCGATCTTTCCACAGCACAGGATGTCAGGCATGCATATTTAAAGTGAGGAATGTCACAAACACCTACACCGTCAATTTCACCTCCAATACTTGAGCAACTTTACACATTTTTTATATCCACTGTTTTGCCGTGAATGCACACGTGAAGCAGCGGCAATGTGCTTGTTTCCAGACAAATGTCGCGTTACCTGAGAGCAATGATCTGCACTTACTGATTTACCACATGGTTGGCAAAATAACACTTTTCCGTCGGTAGTAAAAATGTTTGTAAATTCACCTACATATTGCTCAAGATGCAATCTTAAACTCGATTTGATTATAGGCATCTTAAGAGGCTAATATACACATGCCTTAACGCAAATAATATTTCCAGCTACTGACTGACTGTCGGAGAAAAGCTTCCTATAGCGACGCTACCACATCTTCACTACGCAGCTTATGCTTATGGCCTGATAACGGGGAATCACAACAAGATATAGGCATGAGCGAGAGGCGAGAGATTTGTTTCAATTAAATAATGTTTATAACAGAGCTCTTATCCTTTGTGTTTCACAAACAAAGCGCTGTATGAAATCATCTTCAGCAACAATAAACATTCCTAATTATGTGTTGCAAGATCTCTCCTTCTTGTCCATGTTAATTTATTTTCATATAATAACACTGATATGCTGCCTGGCAGTCCTCAGAACTTGAGGCGATACTATTACAAAAATGGATCACGGATACACCACACAGCCCATAGAAACACGAAGTAACCAAGAATTCTTAAAAAAAGATAACGTACTTCTGAGTAATATAATTAATTTAGTTTTAAAATACTTAAAAGTTCTTGTACAAAATTATTTAAGTAAAAAACCTCCAAGATTTATGTGTTTATAATAGATTTCCTGAAAATATGTATTTCCATAAATTTTTTGTGAAAATATGTATTTTTATGTGAAATAAAATTCGGGTTTTAAACTTGAAATTTGACATTCGGAATTTCTAACTTTGTTAATTGTGTTTTATCACTTGCAGAAAAATATTTAATTACATAAGAATCCGCTCCTTGATAATGACATATTCAAGAATATTCCAACGCCGTAAGTTCATTTTCATAAATATCAAACTGAACCAAGACAAATGAACATTTTCAGCATAAGATTTTTTTTTTTTTTACAAACTCGACTAAACTTAGCACAGGAGCAATATTGTTTATATTATTTAGTGATGTCTTAATTTAAAAGAACATTACAAACAAAAGAAACAAAACTAAAGTTTTATAAAATAATGGCAGTTCCCATCGTGACATATGGAACAGAAAATTGGGCCATGAATAGATCAGACAGAAGATTATTAGAAACGTCAGATACGTTACAGGATATACTCTAAAAGACCATATTCCTAGTGAAACAATAAGACAAGAACTCAAAAATTTTAATTTAAATGAAAAATACAAAGTTACAAACAAAAATGGCATGAACATATTTTAAGAATGGATTCTTCTAACCTAACTAAACAAACATTATTATACTTGCCACAAGGTCACAGAGATGTGGGACGTCCTGGAAGACGATGGTAATGTAACTGTTTTATAAATTCTAACTTTCAGATTTTTTGACACCAGACTAGATGACAAAAGCTTCTCAACCGAATAATAACAGGCATTTCTCATATATAAGTTATTCTGCGTTTAATTTCCTCCCTAGTGTCATTTATATTTGTTACTGTTGCTCCAAGATATTAGAATTTCTTCACCTTTTCGAAGGATAAATCTCCAATTTTTATAGTTCCATTTCGTACAATATTCTGGTCACGAGACATAGGCCTAATCATATACTTTTTCTTTTCGGGATTTACTTCCAAACCTATAGCTTTACTTGCTCCAAGTAGAATTTCGGTGCTTAGCTATTCGTTTGTGGATTATCTCCTAACATATTCACGTCATCCGCATAGACAAGAAGCTGATGTAACCCGTTCAATTCCAAACCCTCTCTGTTATCCTGGACTTTCCTAATAGCATATTCTAGAGCGAAGTTAAAAAGCAGGAGATGGACCTATAGACCAAAATTCCTAACTCTTAAGAAATATTATGTATCGGTTGTCTACTCTTCATACTTTCGTATTACAATAACTAAAATTCTCATATATATATATATATATATATATATATATATATATATATATTATTTACTGTAAAATCTAAACTCCGTCCAGGTTGGCCGGTCATCAACTGGGGGTATGCAAAGACATGCTACGAGGTACCGTACGTAAAATTTTATAAAGTATATAGGCCTAGAAATTATTAAATTGTAAACACTAAATTGTCAGGGTCAGATTAAGGATTAGCCATAAGAGATCTGGACGTAAGAATTGAATTGCCTATTTGTAAATAAATGGCACATGTAAAATCTCATTCTAGATTTTTAAATACGAGGGAGAGTCAAAAGTAATTGTTTGATTAATTGAATATGTACAATAAGACTATAAACACTTTATCACATTTCAACATAGTCCCAACTACGTTCAATGCAAGTGTCACTGTTATACTATGTTAAAGTGATGAAGTGTTTGTAGTCTTACTGTACATATTCAATTAATAAAACAATTTATTAAGGTTACTTTTTGACTCTCCCTCCCAGAAATTTAGAGAGTTCGTAACAACCAATTAGAATCCCTTTTACAACATCGTCATAAATGTTTCTGATCTTAACTTAAAATATAAAGAAATTATGCTAAAAAATTTTCATTGACGGTTCATTGAAAATAAAATTTGAAAAAAAAAAAAAAAAAATCAATCTACAACTTTTGGATTTCTGCTCCCAAAGAGTTCGAGAAGCTCAATTTCACACCTCCTGCCACTGCCACCGGGCATTTTACCCATTTGCAGTGTGAATAAATACATACGTACATACATTGCCGTCAACGTATTTATGTGAGCGAAGTTATCCGCACTCATTTCAATCAAAACGAAACACAAAAATCGCTTTAATCCAGATTCAATTTGTATCCTTGTATTCATGAATATTCGTCCCCAAATTTAGGGTCTATCATGCTGGATATAGGCTCAATTACCTTATTAACAGATGAGAATCATATCAATAAATAATGTAAATATAATTAATCAATCAGATAACTTGTTTTCCTAAAATAAGTGTCACTTTGTTCATTTATTAATTGTTATATATAATAGGGTACAATAAAGTTATTTTACAATTCCATTGCACAATTTATAATTTAAAATTTATGATTTATCATATCGGAATCAATCAATCAGATGATTTTATTTTCCTATAATATGTGTCACCTTGTTCATTTATTAATTGTTATATATTATAGGGTACAATAAAGTTATTTTACAATTTCATTGCACAATTTATAATTTAAAATTTGTGATTTATCAGATCAGAACCATATCAATAAATATTGCATGTAATTAATCAATCAGATGACTTTGTTTCCCTATAATAAGTGTCATCTTGATTATTTAATAATTGTTATATATAATAGGATGCAATAAAGTTATTTTACAACAATTTCATTGCACAATTTATAATTTAAAATTTGTGATTTATCGGATCAGAACAATATAAAAAAATTATGCATGTAATTAATCAATCAAATGCCTTTTTTTTCCTGCAATATTGTGTCACCTAGTTCATTTATTAATTGTTATATATAATAGGGTACAATAAAGTTATTTTACAATTTCATTGCACAATTTATAATTTAAAATTTGTGATTTATCAGGTCAGAATCATATCAATAAATAATGCATGTAATTAATCAATCAGATGATTTTATTTTCCTATAATATGTGTCATCTTGTTCATTTATTAATTGTTATATTTAATAGGATACAATAAAGTTATTTTACAATTTCATTGCACAATTTATAATTCAAAATTTGTGATTTATCAGATCAGAACCATATCAATAAATAATGTATGTAATTAATCAGTCAGATGATTTTGTTTTCCTATAATATCTGTCACTTTGTTCATTTATTAATAGTTATATATAATAGGGTACAATAAAGTTATTTTACAATTTTATTGCACAATTTATAATTTAAAATTTGTGATTTATCAGATCAGAACAATATCAATAAATGATGCATGTAATTAAACAAATACTTTTTTTCCTATAATATGTGTCACCTTGTTCATTTATTAATTGTTATATTTAATAGGGCACAATAAACTTATATTACAATTTCATTGCACAATTTATAATTTAAAATTTGTGATTTAGCAGATCAGAATCATATCAATAAATAATGCATGTAAGTAATCAATCAGATGATTTTATTTTCCTATAATATGTGTCACCTTGTTCATTTATTAATTGTTATATATTATAGGGTACAATAAAGTTATTTTACAATTTCATTGCACAATTTATAATTTAAAATTTGTGATTTATCAGATCAGAACCATATCAATAAATATTGCATGTAATTAATCAATCAGATGACTTTGTTTCCCTATAATAAGTGTCATCTTGATTATTTAATAATTGTTATATATAATAGGATGCAATAAAGTTATTTTACAATAATTTCATTGCACAATTTATAATTTAAAATTTGTGATTTATCGGATCAGAACAATATAAAAAAATAATGAATGTAATTAATCAATCAAATGCCTTTTTTTCCTGCAATATTGTGTCACCTAGTTCATTTATTAATTGTTATATATAATAGGGTACAATAAAGTTATTTTACAATTTCATTGCACAATTTATAATTTAAAATTTGTGATTTATCAGGTCAGAATCATATCAATAAATAATGCATGTAATTAATCAATCAGATGATTTTATTTTCCTATAATATGTGTCATCTTGTTCATTTATTAATTGTTATATATAATAGGATACAATAAAGTTATTTTACAATTTCATTGCACAATTTATATTTCAAAATTTGTGATTTATCAGATCAGAATCACATCAATAAATAATGCATGTAATTAATCTATCAGATGGTTTTATTTTGCTATAATATGTGTCACCTTGTTCATTTATTAATTGTTATATATAATAGGGTACAATAAAGTTATTTTACAATGTCATTGCACAATTTATATTTTAAAATTTGTGATTTATCAGATCAGAACCATATCAATAAATAATGCATGTTATTAATCAATGAGATGACTTTACTTTCGTATAATAAGTGTCATCTGTTCACTTATTAATTGTAATATATAATAGGGTACAATAAAGTTATTTTACAATTTCATTGCACAATTTATAATTTAAAATTTGTGATTTATCATATCAGAATCATATCAATAAATAATGTATGTAAGTAATCAATCAGATGACTTTGTTTTCCTATAATAAGTGTCACCTTGTTCATTTATTAATTGTTATATATAATAGGATACAATACAGCAGTGGCGTATACTGGTTTAAGGGTCTGGGCTACCACTGACCCTATTATTACACAAAATATATTTTTAAAACCCTATAATAAAATTCCTTACCTATTTATATGTGAATTCCAGACGTCTTGATTGGGACGAAAATACTTTGATGACTTCGTCATTGAAATTACAGTTGGGCCGCTTGCGAAGTTTCTGTAGAAATGACTTTTCAATTGACATCAGTGCCAAGCCTGATAAACGTTCTTGTGTATGAGTTGATCTACAGTAGGATTTTATTCTCTTCAACGCAGAAAATGTTCTTTCTACCGATGCTGACGTAGCTGGTATTGTCACAATTAATGTTGCCAATTTAAGGACTTCAGGAATAACTTGGTTCAGCTGGTTTTTTTTATATGGCAGATAATATTTCATGGATAGGTTTGTTCGAAAAATCAAAGACTTCTGCTGAATATATTACACTTAATTCATTTTTCAAACGTACTTGATCAAAGTGACTGTTATAGGACTGAAATAATTTGTTTAGTGCCTCATTCGGGAACTTTTCTCTATAAGAAGAACATTTTTGAGAATCTAGAAGATGTGTGAACTGAAGCTTTCCATAATCAGAAAATCTGTCAGTAATTTCCATGTGCATACGATCTAGTATGCTGTAGTACAGCTGCCTGTATTTCAATTCATCATCTCCTTTTCTTCGCTTTAATGGTGGTTCCATTGTATTATCTGAAGAATTTTCATTTTCCATATTACTCCATATGGACGGAAACCCACTACGTCTGAACTCGGATATAGTATGTTTTAACTTTGATACCTCTTGCAAGCAGT
The DNA here is from genome assembly GCF_040183065.1 of Periplaneta americana. Taxonomy (NCBI): domain Eukaryota; kingdom Metazoa; phylum Arthropoda; class Insecta; order Blattodea; family Blattidae; genus Periplaneta; species Periplaneta americana. The sequence goes on along the minus strand of NC_091122.1, from coordinate 72,112,112 downwards.
ATGCTATGTCTAGACTTTTTGTCTGAAGAATATTGTAGAGCACATCTGTATGTGCGAACACTCTAGCATAGACTTCAAGAAGAAATATATTCTGAAACTGTGTGAAAAAATACAAATATCCTTGAGCCTGCACAATTACATCATCATCCCAGTTTTCTTCAGAGTCATTACAAATGATATTTTCAAAGAAAGCAGTCAGTTGTTCTCTGTATTCCTTTACTGTATTTACAAGCCGAGATGTAAAATTCCATCTAGTTGGTGCTACTTTTGGGAGTTTCTTTTTCATAAATTCCTTGAGTTTTTCTGATCTTTTAGGAGATGATGAGAAAAATGCAGCTAAACCCGACAGTGTTTTGAAAAAAATGCGGCATTCTGGAATGGATAAAGTAGTTTGTTGCAAAACTAAATTGAGAACATGGCTGTAACAATGGACAAATAGTGCTTGAGGATACTTTTCTTGAACTTTTGTTTTTAAGCCATTAATATTTCCCGCCATAACTGAAGCACCATCGTATGTCTGTGCAATTAACTTATTGCCGACTTTTGTATTCTGCTATAACAGCTTCCACATGCTGAAACAAAGCAGCAGCAGTTTTGCCCGAACTGACATTTGTGAATCCTATAAACCGTTCTTGAACATTGGCAGTACTGTCGACGTATCTTAAAACAGTGGACAATTGACTCTGATTAGAGCAGTCACTTGTTTCATCAACAACAATGGCCACAAAAGGTGCTTCTTCTATTTCAGATTTTATGTTCTTTATCATAACCCCACTTATAGCAAATATTAAGTCATTCTGAATTGCGGGAGAAGTACCACGGAATACTGTTGAACTCTCAAGATGATTGGCCAGTAAATGGTCAAATTCACTTAAGGAACTTAAATATTCAATATAATTTCCTCTATTGTCTGATTCCACACTCTCATTATGACCCCGAAAAGCCAATTCTTGTTTTCCTAGAAAGCAGACTGCGTTAATAAGACGCAGTCAAATCTCCCGATTTTTTTTTTTCACAAGAGCATTGTGTTGGTTGATGTATAGAACTTTTTGCTTATCTAGCTGTAAATCAATTCTTGTCTTCCCAAAGTTTGCAAAGTTCATGCTACTATAAATATGAGCTTTTGATTTGTTGTGTTTTAGGACTGCCGTTCGAAGGGAGTTCATATTAGAAAACCCCTCTTTTGACCACACATTAGTTTCGCGGCTAAATAACAAACATGGCCAGCAAAATAGTTTAGACAGTTTAGAACTACCACACAACCAATTCCACTTACCATATGATGTTGAAGTGAAATGGCGTGTGTGCTCACGCTGTTTTTCTTTTACGTCCATGGACAAATTTAACTCAGGAGTTGGTCTTTCCATTTTCACAATTTCAACTTTCTCTTTGTATGTACGACGGTTAAAAGACACTTTTAATGAACCTTCTATTACACAGTCATTTTCAACACAAACCTCTCCAGAAACTTGTTCTGCCATATTTTTCACAATATCACTTTATTGGGAAATTAAAAACTTAATAATTCACAATTAATATAACTCTTAGACACTCGAACAAATCACAAATTTAAAATACTGCACTGCAAGAACACACTCACATTAATGAGCTAGCGTACTAAGCATATTGTTGCTTCGCGCCTTCCAAGAAACCGATCACGAGAGCGGCAACTCACCCTCCTACAGTGCACGATGGAAACAGGAGGGAGCGGGGGGACGGGGAGTTGTGCGACGTGAGCGGAACGGTCACAGGCTACCCTTCGTAGCAGCGGTTTCTCCAGTGATGCCGCCTTGACAACTCGTTTCTTTTCGAGAGCAGAGAGCGCATATAAATCTAACAATTACTTTAATTTTAATTACTGTGGTAAAACTAATACGGTAATACAAAATTATTACATTATGTTATATTATAAACTTTTTCTTTTGTAATTTCCTTGGGCTACCGCCGGTAGCCCCGGTAGTCCGCAAAATACGCCCCTGCAATAAAGTTATTTTACAATTTCATTCCACATTTCATAATTTAAAATTTGTGATTTATCAGATCAGAATCATATCAATAAATAATGTATGTGATTAATCAATCAGATAACTTTGTTTTCCTATAATATGTGTCACCTTGTTCATTTATTAATTGTTATATATAATAGGGTATAATAAAGTTATTTTACAATTTCATTGCACAATTTATAATTTAAAATTCGTGATTTATCAGATCAGAAACATATCAATAAATAATGCATGTAATTAATCAATCAATCAGATGATTTTGTTTTCCTATAATATGTGTCACCTTGTCCATTTATTAATTGTTATATATAATAGGGTACAATAAAGTTATTTTACAATTTCACTGCACAATTTATAATTCAAAATTTGTGATTTTTCAGATCAGAATCACATCAATAAATAATGCATGTAATTAATCTATCAGATGGTTTTATTTTCCTATAATATGTGTCACCTTGTTCATTTATTAATTGTTATATATAATAGGGTACAATAAAGTTATTTTACAATGTCATTGCACAATTTATATTTTAAAATTAGTGATTTATCAGATCAGAATCATATCAATAAATAATGTATGTGATTAATCAATCAGATAACTTTGTTTTCCTATAATATGTGTCACCTTGTTCATTTATTAATTGTTATACATAATAAGTTATAATAAAGTTATTTTACTATTTCATTGCACAATTTATAATTTAAATTTTGTGATTTATCAGGTCAGAACCATATCAATAAATAATGCAAGTAATTAATCAATCAGATGACTTTTTTTCCTATAATATGTGTCACCTTGTTCACTTATTTATTGTTATATATAATAGGGTACAATAAAGTTATTTTACAATGTCATTGCACATTTTATAATTTGAAATTTGTGATTTATCAGATCAGAATCATATAAATAAATGAGATACGTGATTATTCAATCAGATAACTTTGTTTTTATATAATAAGTGTGAACTTGTTCATTTATTAATTATTAGGCAGGGTGATTGACGAGGATTTACCTTCACTTACGGAGCTTATTTTCGAAGACATTTTGAGCGAAAAATGTCACATAAACTTTTGTCCTAATCTCAATACTTTCAGAGTTACATTAATTTGAAATTCTTTGTAAAATATCATTATTCTTCAGTTTTAAGGATAAAAATATTACAGATAAAAAATGAACTATTCAAAAGTATCATTTCTTTAATTAGATAATATTCTGAAACTAGAAATGTGTTGTGAATTCCATAGTTGCATCGTACTCATTTTTTTTTTTTCGATTTTTAACTACAAAATTACATTTTCTTACGCATTTATCACAACAATTGTTAGAAATTACGCCACTCTTGTAAATTCTTCAATACTATGCATTAGAATGCATAATTAAACTGTACAGAATCAAGTTGTTAAAGTCGTAGGCCTATTATTTGTAACAGTTTTTGTGATAATCGCGTAAGAATGGTGTAATTTTTAGTTAAAAATTTAAAAACAAAATCTGTACAAAGCAATTAACAATCCAATTTTTAGCTTGAGAACAGTAGTCAATTAAAAGAGATGACAATTCTGAATAATTCATTCTCTATTTATAATTTTTTTTCCCCTTGAAACTGAAGAAAAAAGGTATTTTACTGACAACTTGAAATTAGTGTACAGCTTGATTCAGCGTCAATGGCCCCTGTCCTTGTTTGTTTGGCTAGTGAGCGTTCTCTGTGTTGCGTCGTAAGAAAGAAATTTAATCACAAATGTGCAAAGGAGGGAAAGAAGAAAGAGAAAGAATGAAAATAATATCTAAGCTCGATGCTGATGGACACTCATATCAAGAAAAAATATGTCATCATGACAATGTTTAGTCAATAGACGTAGTGGTTATAGGTCTCGCAACTACGGATTACCGACGGAAGGAATGCGAATCAAACACTGCGATAAGGAAGAGCGGGCGAGAGGAAAGGTCACGAGATAACTTGAATGATATTCAAGAGTACAGTCGGAAGAGAAATGACATCGATAGAATAAGTCTTGCGTTGTGATAGTTACATTACGACTTTAGTTTGTTCCATTGAATGTGAATATACGTGTCTTGTATCGCACGGTATTATTATTTCATTCATAAACATATGTTCCGCGTTAAATTAATTTCGAATTTTTCTCTTCCTACGTTCTTTATTTTCACAGCTATGTCCTCATTTGTTCATCTTCTTGGAAGAGAGAGTACTTCTATCGGCTCACACCTTCCCCTCCCCCTCGGCGTGCCTACATACACATGTCAAAACAGACAGCAACGCCACCATTGGTTTTCGGTAATCGTTTCTTGCGCGACCTATAGTAACGAGAAGTGTGGAAGAATATTGTGTTTTAAGACGGAGTGTACCGCGACATGATAAGAAGGAAGTGTTAGGTGTTATGACTGCGCGGCCTGACCTGTGTGACTCAGCCCGCCAGGAGTGATGAGTAATTCGTTCTTAGTCTGTCTACTTACTTTTTACAGGGGCCAAAATCCCTTAATGAAGCTGTAACTCTGAAAATATTGAGAATAGGGGCCGAATTCATAGTCAACACTTATTGTAAGGAAACCCTTAAGCAGTTGCTTATAATAATTTCCAATTCATAAATCCCACTGAAGTGAACACTTATTCAAATAAGGTAGCTTGTCAGCTTACTCAAGTGTTTCCTCATACGCATTGTAATCAGCTGATTCAGTACACAATGGATGATGATTTTGGTTTTGACGAATTTATTGAGTTCTATAATGAAAATAAAAATGAAAATGTATTTCGGCAAAACAAAAGATAGGAAAGATATGGAAAGCCCTTTAGAGATGTACAATGGCCAACAATTGAAGAGGAGATACCGTTTCGACAAGAACACTGTTGTGGATATTCTGGTGTCTCTCATTCGACCCTAGGACACATGTTTATATGACATTTTTTGCTCAGAATATCTTTGGAAATAAGTAAAAAATAAATAAGAAATAAATAATACAGTGGAATATGAAAGGTGACAAAATGACCACAACATAAAATAAGATGAAACAATTTCGGAGAAACTTCGTATCATGTAACATCGTGTGTACGGATATAGGGTCGAATTCATAGTCGTCACTTATAAAATGAGGAAACACTTAAGTAATGAGCATTTCCTTAGCACTTATTTCAGATCGTATTGCAGAGACGCTACTCATTCATATGCCCTGAGCATTCCCTTGACATCGAAAGAAATATGACAACATGGCTAGACGTGAGCGCTTTCCTACATTCAATTGTTTTCCAGCGCCTCCAAATTGTTAAATCGGCATTATTGTCATCACAAATACAGAAGTAAATATTATAGAGCTAAAAATGATACAAGATGTCCAGAAAGCATTTTACAGAAAAGAAAGAAGTGAGCTAAGATAACTAGTTATGAAATATGGAGATATCGTCGAAAGTAAAAAAAAAAATTGATAATTGTTCTCTCCAAAATAAGAAATTGACATGGAACAAAATTACAGTTGAGTTTAATGCAAACTTCGGAAATATTCCTGTAAGTAAACCATTTTCATTTATTTTTCAGTTATTTTTATGCTAAACAAAGTGGAAGTGATATAATTACGCAAATTTTAACAACTTATTCCTTGGGTAGAATACAAAAAAATTGCAAACAACACTTTGTTGGGACGTGAATACTTTTCGAAAAAAAAAATTCCACTTAAATCTACCTGAAATGCTGCTGTATCATAAAATCTCAAAGCAACCAGTACTTTCAGCAGTGGCGAAATCGGTAAGCCTCATGGTTGTATTGTGAATTGAAATGAGAGACACCAGAATATCCACAACAGTGTTCTTGTCGAAACGGTATCTCCTCTTAAATTGTTGATCATTTTACATCTCTAAAGGGTTTTCCATATCTCCGATATATCTTTTGCTTGCCGAAACTCATTTTCATTTTAATTACAGAACTCAATAAATTAAATTAAATCATAATCATCTATTGTATACCGAATCAGCTGATTACAATGCATATGAGGAAACACTTGAGTAAACTGAGAAGCTACCTTATTTGAATAATTGTTCACTTCAGTGGGATTTATGATTTGGAAATTATTATAAGCAACTGCTTAAGTGTTTCCTTACGATATGTGTTGACTATGAATTCGGCCCTTAGCCTACCGAAGGAGGTCGAATTCGCTGAAATAATGCCTTATCATGCATGCGAATGAAAAGGCGCCTATAGCCTTAAATAAACAGCTAGGCGATCACGCAACAATAAAGCACGCTGCAATATTCCTACAATCCAATCACGAGAAGTAATCTCTGGGCCGGGATTGCATTCGGACGAGATCCTACCGTGCAATTTGAAGGGAAGCGATTCAATGAGCCCGCCCGGCCGGCAGACCGGCTCCCGTCTTGTCTCTTGTAATACACAAACCTAATTTTCCTTGTGAGCTATCATAATAATTGAGTAGCTTATTCCCAGTCGTCATCAGACAGAACTCATCAATCTATTTCTATTCTTTTTTCTAGACCTGCATTCCATACCGAGGAAAGAGATGAAGACTAGCAGATTCAGAGGCAGATTGATCTATCTCCATAACTATTCTTTTCCAATTGACTGCCGAAATTACAGATTTCGTCTACTGCTTCAGTAGCAATGCCGTTTGTAGCAAAGCTTCATCATCACCATCACCAGCAGCATCAGCATCATAGCTGTCAACACTATTAATCACTTCCCTGATTAACCCGAGTTAACTCGGGTTGCTAACTTTTGTCAAAATTTATTAACCCGAGTTAACTCGTTTGAGTCCCATTTTAGCTGCTAAGGATTATATCCCGAATATATTCGTTTCCATTCTCTCATTAACCTTTTCCTCACTAGGTGGGTACAGAAGTTAGTAATATTGCTATATCTGGTGGTGTTTTTTGTACTTCTTCCTTGCGAGTGGAATTCTATGCTCATATACTGTTCTCCAACCAGGAGATCAACCGTGAAAGGAATGTGCTTACTATTGCGTCATCTATTGGAGCGAAGTAGATAGATAATATTATCGTTATAACGTCAGTTTAAAAACCATGCGCTCTCTTGGATTTGTTATTTCCTGTATGGAGAGATTAAAAGACCAGGAGATTAACAGTGATATAATTTTGTAACTAGGGTAGTATAAACATGTGTGTATCAATGTTATTGTTTGTGCTGTGAGAGCGAGCCAATAGATATACGAGTACCCACGTGTGTGATCTTATGACATCTTATGACATCAACATTCATTCACGGCATTACCCCGCTGCCTTTCATTACGCAGAGACTTTCTCGTGGTTGGAGCACAGTAGCATTCACACACAGTAGTGAGTAGATGCTAGTTAGTTTTGGCGGTTTCTGTTTGTGTTTAGTTTTTTTTTGTGCTGTTTTGTGTAAAGATGGATCAAGTTAGTGATTCCGAAACTTTTGATTAGGAATATATTCCTGTAGAAGATTAGGAAATGAAACATCGGTAACAGAAACGAAGTTACAGACCAACAAACAAATTCAGATCAGTTGATGTCGCGTCTTTTCGGCAGTGGTTTGAATAGAAGACGTCTGGCACCATTTCTTCTGCACCTCTGAGGTCCCCATTCCCTGAAATTTTAACATTGTTTCTGATAACGATAATTCTCAATTTTTTAAATTATTCTTTAATAATGACCTCATCAACATTATATTCCAGGAGACGATTCGGCATGCTAATAAGTGTTCACAGAATGCTGAAAATAATTCGTGGCGGCCTACTACAGACTCTGAAATACTGTACTTTTGGGCATACTGATACTGCAGAACATTATTCACAAACCTGAAGAACAGATGTACTGGTACAAATATTCAATGACTGCTACACCATTCTTCCCACAACGCTCTCACATAGGAGAGCAGATACTACTGTCCGGAATGCAATGTGCCACTGTGCGTAATACCCTGCTTTCGAGTCTATCACACGACAAGCAACATTTAACGCCTTGATAACAGCACTGGTATTGTACCTCATAAGTTAATCCTTAAAAAACATAAGTTGGTAAATAGTTCAGGAGAAAATCAAAGTGGGACAACTACCAGAGCTGGAATCAAGGTACACGAGATAACTCGGGATAATAATTCAGGTATGAATGTATGTCTATTTCGTAGTGATTTTTTAAGTATGTAAGAAAATTAGTGATGTACAGTGATTCTGCAATATTAAATTACCTCTTTCCGAAAATAAAAAAATATGACACTTTTTTTTCACAAAACTGGTAAAATATATAGTAAGGGAAGAGGTTAACGTAATACAATAAAACTTCCCTAAAACGAAACGCGATCATTCCAGATTTTTTTCCCCCGTTTTCACAGGTTTTCGTTTTACAAAGGGTTGAGTTCTGGCAAAACTAAGAATAGGCTATGCTCACTGTAGGAAGAACACAATGAAGAAATAATACGAAATAAAAGTTACTACAGTACATGCAAAGTGAATTTTATTTTCATAATTATTAACTTATGTAAATGCAGCCTCTCTCTCTTCCTCTCTCTGAGCCTTAGTTTCTTTGTGCCCCACATTCCTTTTAAAGGGCATTGCCGCGACTTTTTTTTTTTTTTTTTTTGAAGGGAACGTTGTAGGATTTCCTTCGCGTCCTGCATCAGTTCATAGTGTAAATTGCGCCCTGATCCATCTGTTGTGTAACTGAAGTTGTGTTTGGTGGAAAATAGATTAATTTCACGTTAAACAAATCAATCCTTGGATGGCAGATAGCATTATATAAAAACAGCATGACCTTACGGCCTTGACGTTTCATTGCTCCATTAAAATTATGAAGCCACGCTTCCATGATAGAACTGGTCATCTAGGCTTTTTTTATTAAATAGCACAGTTTTACTTTATTCGCACTGTTATTTAACACTGTATTGGCATATTAACACAAAACTCAGAATAAATAAACGGAAATGTGAAACTAAATTGACACTGCACTACAATTATTCACAGGTTTATTCTACTCGCACTGTCCTTTATCACTGTATTGGCTTGTTAACACAAAACTGAGAATAAATGAAAGAAAATGCAAGAGGGTTGGAAGACGTAACCGTACAGGAGGTCAGTAACATGCTCGGGTCTTTGACAATAAGCACAGAATAGTGGCATGGTTAGGGAAGCTTCACCCCCAACGCCTGACAAAGAATAGCGAAAGTCTTCCAGATCATTGCATGTACGGTCACACAAAAAATTTGTCATACTTCGTACAGTATTATCGCAAAATTAAACATGGTTTGAAAGAATTTAGCAACAGTTACGCTTAGAATTATCCGTTTTAGTCAGATTTTTTTACCTAAATGGTGCCCAAAAATGATTTCGTTTTCACGTTAGGCAGTTTTCCGTTTTAAAGTATTATTATACATAGCAAATCATTCCGTTTCCAAATTTATTTTTCGTTTGTGCAGGTTTCCTATATATAGAGGGTACATTTTAGAACGCTTTTACTGTATTATTGGACTGATGCATACTGTAAGTTCGCAGCATTTTTGTTCGTCATCACAACACAACGTTGTTAGAAAACTGTTCATCGTTTGTCATTTTTCATTTGTTATAGGGGGCGCATGTTGATGACCTAAAAGTGTAATTAAAATGACTATTAAAATGCCCTTCAACTAATGGAAAAATGATA